>NW_009611267.1:0-371 GCF_000690535.1 Cariama cristata
GATGCATCTCATCAGGTCCCATAGACTTGAGTATGTCCAGGTTCCTCAGGTGGTCGTGAATCTGATCTTCTCCCACTGTGGGAGGGATTTTGCTCCCCCAGCTCCCATCATGGGGTCCGTCCACTTGAGAGGTGTTGGATGAGAGCTTACCAGTGAAGACCGAGGCAAAAAAGCTGCTGAGCACTTCAGCTTTTTCCTCGTCCGTTACTACTAGCTCCCCTGCCCTGCTCATGAGAGGGGGTACATTGTCTTTGACTTTCCTCTTCTGATTGACAGATCTATAGAAGCCCTTCTTGTTATTCTTTACATCCCTCGCCAAGTTCAGCTCCAGCCGTGCCTTGGCCTTCCTGACCCCATCTCTGCACAACCGG
>NW_009611268.1:0-15318 GCF_000690535.1 Cariama cristata
TGCAGTTGCACAGCAGCTTTTTTGCCCCTTCTTACCTCTGTTACCCCAGAGGCACTACCCCCGTGGCCGACGGGCTGGGCCTTGGCCAGCGGCGGGGGCAGACTTGGGGGGGAGGTCTGGGGCGGACATGGGGGAAGCTTTGGGCAGCTTCTCACAGAAGCCACCCCTGTAGCCCCCCACTACCAAAACCTTACCACACAAACCCAATACAGGCGTTCACCTTTACTGCCTAAATCAAGTTTGAAAACAGACAGAGGCTATGCAGAGCTTGCTAGTGCACTGCTCAAAGGTCTTTGCAAAACTAGACCTTAAAAGAATACTAGTTCCAGTAGTTTTATGGGATTGTTTCCAAGGAATTTTGATCTCATCTTCCAAAATGGCTAAGGCAACTTTTAGAGTTTTATTCCCGCAGAAAACTGTTCATAGTATGTTGCCACAGAAGTATCCACCTAGTCTCTACTACAAAGATAGAGTAATCCCAGCTCACAAATTCTGCCAATAATGAAAGCCAAATTTACTGCAGATTACAAGCACATGGGATGAGTGGATAGGTTGGATGGATATAACACTGAGGCCGGATGACTCCAGGTGCCAAGACTTGCCAATGTGTGCAAATGAGGTGGGAGAGACATGGAAGGAAGAGCAGTTGGATTTTGTGAGGTCCCGGTGTAACTCCTTATAGTGAAGCCTTTCAGTAACCAGCAAGTGTTACATGACATATGCATTATTTCAGGATTTCCAGATGTGTGTTATTTGCAGGATCGTGTGTGAAGCTTGATCTCTGCCTGATGCAAGAACATGGAATATGTGGCAAAAAAAGCAGTGCCCTAACTTTAAGTACAGGAGTGTTAGCCCTGTGTGGAAAAACAAAAACAAAAACCAAACTGCTCAAAGAGTCGTCATTTTGACAGTTTGCCTGCTAGCAATGAATCACAACAGCTTAGAAAGTGATTTTATTTACTGTGAATTGTTTGTTCCCAACCAGAGAGATTATGTCAACTATACGCTTTTCAGAAGGCATTTAGCAATATTTCAGCCAAATCATTCCCCTGGTGTCCTGCAGCCTGTATCAGTTAATCTATTTACAAAAACAGCTTTAATAAGATCAGCAGAAATTTTAAGTATCTTCTCCAAGTGCTCTCAGCCTTTCATCAGGGGAGTTTGTCAAGTCATGTGTTCATATATCAAATATCATAGCCTTGCTGTAGATATTTCCAATGATTATGAGAGAGTTTTTAGGTTCTGTATTGTAATTAATCCCCATCACAAATTTATACATCTGCTGAGGTTTCCTTTTATAAGAACAGTCATTGTGAAAGTTAATCTTTGAACGTATCCTCCAAACAGTTTCCACACTGTTGGCTATTTTATACGGAAACTGGGTGAACCCATTGTGAAAGCTAAACTTTGAACATATCCTCCAAACAGTTTCCACACTCTTGGCTATTTTATACGGAAACTGGGTGAACTGCAGAAGGTATACGCCAATGCTGCAAGAGGAATCAGAGCTGTAGGTGAGCTTACGAGGCTGATTCATCATAAGCCTCTGGCATAGTACTGTAAAACCTGAAGTATAGTCACTGCAAATTATAGAATGCGTTAGTGATTGTAAAAGTCGAAATTTGTCCAACTGAGAGGTCTCTGAAAGACGGTGGGGGAAAGTGCAAATTAATATGAAGTGAAGGTTGATGGGACTATTCTCTTCTTGTGCTCATGGCGTGGAGACTCAGGGGAGGTTTAGATCGGATATTGAGCAAAATTTCTTCACTGAAAGGGTTGTCAGGTTTTGGAACAGGCTGCTCAGGGAAGTGGTGGAGTCACCACCCCTGGACATATTTAAAAGACGTGTAGAGGTGATGCTTAGGGATGTGGTTCAGTGGTGGGCTTGGCAGTGTTAGGTTTACAGTTGGACTCGATGATCTTAAAGGTCCTTTCCAACCAAAATGATTCAATGATTCTACAATTCTTTCTCTGAAAAAGTATTACTGCCATACACCACTGAAGCTCAGACATGCTTATATCGAACTTGCTTCGATGTCTAGCAGCTTGGACCTACAAATCTGTGCAAAAGCCAGTGGTTAATTTTATAGCCAAAGGGAAAAACGTGAAAGGAAGAGATGTCACGGGTCAGGCCCAGAATGGTGCCTGGATCAGCTTCGACATCTATGTTGCTGGGATGTGCAAAGTGTAGCTCACTTGCCTCTGTCCCTGCTGTGGTAACAATAACCACATTCAGGATGTCTTCATACCCCATCTGCTGTCATGGCCGACACCACCAAGGCCATTCTTGACCAAGGCCATCCTCACCTTAGCCTTGGCAGGCAATGGTGCTGCAGAGGTCAATGCCAGACTGCCGCAGCTGGCCCAGGCACAGGTGATGGTGGCATGTCCCCTGTCTCTGCAGTCCCTTGTTTTCCTCTGCAAGCAACAGCAAACAGAAAAGCACAGTTTATACTCATAAATTTAACATGCACAGTATGCTCTCTAGCACAGAGTGGCCAGCGCAGAGCAGCCCATTTGTATTTTAAAGTCTTTCACACTTCAGAAGTGGCTGGCAACATCCAAACTGCATTCTGGGGACGGTGCCCTGGCCCACACTAACCCCCTAACTGTGCTGTGAATTACTGGTGCTGGTCCCTGTGCCAGGGCCCACTCTAACCAGCAGAGATTACCAATGGTGTTCCCTGACATCAATTAGCCATAGACAAGGAGAATTTACACTCAATTTATTTTTTATTTGTCCAGAACTGAGTATTCTTCAGCTAAACATACAGAGCATTAGAATTAAAGCTTGGGTTAATTCCTCCCATAACTGAAAAATTGCCTATCTTACCAACACCAAACAGGACTGTAAACATTTCACCTTTTGTAATATACAGTAATGAAATGTTCATTGCACAGGAATAAAAAAGCAGCAGCCACTCTTGTGCCTCTTACACATAAATGCTCGTTAAAAGCCTTTAGAGCACTGGGAACCAACCTCATTGCGCAAACAACTCTTCATCTCAGGATGAAAATGAAGTTCCCTTCCAAACTGGTGTGCTTTGTAACCATGGACAAAGCACCCATAAACTTGTGGACATTTACCATGGCACAGATGTGACTCCAGCTTCTACCCCAAGATACTTGAGATTTAATGCTCAAATGCGGGAAACAATATTACATGGAGACACTTGCAGTGGAGCTGTGAGGATGCTTTCATAATTCAGCAGAAGTAAAGCCAATTAAGTCTGTCTAACAAATATGTACCAAGGACTACAAAAAGAAATCACAAAGATATCTGCATGAAAAATTCGTATCCCTTCCCATTGTGCAATCTGTATACAAGAGATTGCATTCAAATGATCTTTCTTTCATTTCAGAAAATCAACATGTCCTAAGAAGGGTGAAAAGGAGTGAAGAAAAATTGTGCTATCCATCACTGAAGACATTTTGAAGATAAATGTTGATTTGGTCATACTTACCATATTTGCTTGAAAGATGAACTATCCTGGGGCAACATAAGCATCTTGGTTTTCCAAATGTTGTTCAGTTGTGTTGCTTGCTGGTGAATGTCTGACATCTGGCCCTTTCTTCCTGAGATTAATCACTGCCCTCCATGTGCCCTCATATGCCAACAACAATCCTTTTTTTTTTTCCCCGCATATTTCAGCATCTATGGTATCTGTAGCTTTGGAAAACCATTACCTCGAGCTGTTTTTTCTTCTTTGTACTTTGGCACTTATTGGTTTTATGAGCTATCAAGTACATGGCTACAAAATCAACAGAAATATTTTGAGAAGAATAGGCATTATTAATTTTAAATTCCCACGTTCCTTGCCAACCTTTAACTTTTTACTTCCAGAAGAACAAAGCAAAAACATTATAAAACATCAAGAAACTCTCAGCTTTTGATCTAGGGGAAATTACATACCTTTATTCTCAGCATCAATCTTACAACCAAAAAGTGATTATCTTAACCTCCCAAAAAGCATCTGCAACTTGAGGTAAACTGTGCTTGGCTAATGAGGTTATCTAATGTAACCCAATGAACTTGTCAAGGCTAATGACAGTCAGTACATAGGCTTAAGGGGCTTTTACATCAAACTACAAATCTGTCTTACAATTTCTTATGAAATTGTTACTCTATCTGATTGTTGATTTTTTACTACAAAATTTACTTTATAATGGTCTTCTTTTGTGTTACTGTAGAGGAACAGTATGCTCAAGGTTGCAGGTCTGCACAGCTGAAATTTAGTTCATTTACGGTTCTGAGGATGGCACAATAAAGTCAATTGACTGAAGTCACTGCAGCATTTAGTGTACTGTGAACTAAAAAGGCAGATACTGTTTTTAAGTATAGTGGTTGAATAACTCATCATTTAGGGGACACACAGGGCAAGAGAACTTTGGTTTTTCACAAAAACTCTGATGCAAGATGTAACCAATAGGAAAGAAGATTGGAGGTTTTTCAAATGTCAGGGGCTGGGAGGGAGAAAGAAAGTCAAGACTTACCTATCAAACAGGCATATATGTACTTGGCCATGTAGGACACAATCACCAGAAACTATAGGCGAAGGTAATTTGATGAAAGTTACCATTTTATGTTGTCATAAACATAAAATAAGACAAGAAGGTGCAGAAATAAGTAAGCAAGCATTTTAATAGGAGATGCAGATTACAACATGGAGATAGAAAGTCCGTATACGTTTGTTCTGAAATATGCCGTGTTAAATGACCTTGTATAAAACTGTCTCAAATATTCATTTTGTAAAAATGCAGCTTTCTGGTCTATGCAGTCCTTGCCTTAGACTCTGTGACGCTTTCTTACCCACTCTCAGTGGTACAAGGACTGGCCCCTCCAAAACTCCATGTGATTCCTGGGCATATCTCAGACAACCTAAAAACATATGACATAAAGTACAAACTTCTTCATGATACAGGTATGTTCTACCACAAACTATTGCGGCCTATCCTCCAGATAAAGCACCTTTGTAAACCCAGTAGTAAACCACCATCGTACACAGCAATTCAAGAAACTCCTTTTCACCCAGAAATACTTGCTAGTAACAATAACAGGCCTCCTTAGCCTAATTAATTGCCACAACATTTCTGCTTACTTGGATTTTGCAGCAGATCACATTTCTGATGCAGTAACAAGTTGCGATTTTTTTTTTTTTATGTTTCAGCTGTATAGACAGCATATATCAGTATTGCTATAAAACATCACACAGGTGTATTGTGAGAGAGCGGGACAGAGACTTCAGCATATTACCGTGTATTCATGTCACAGGATTGTGCTCCAGCATTCTGCTTTTCATGACAGGTGACATTGCTACATCCTGAATTATAGTAATAAAAAGAAACTTCCAGTGAAATTTGTAAATTCTTAGACAGACATCTGTATAAAAGTCTAGTGCATATGACTGGAGCATGATTTTTTTCAGTAAGCTAATAGCTGGGAGATATGCACTGAAAATATCACTTAGTCTTCAGTGAATGACTGAATTTGGCGTTTTTCTGACTATTGGATTTCCTTACTTATTATTCTTGATTGAAAGGATAATTTTCCCAAATTACACTCTGTGCATTTAGGATTTTCAGCTTCAGGTACATATTGAAATTCATTTTTTACAAAGAATCCAATTATACTGAATTGAAACGTCATAAAATCCTTCTAAAAATGCAGCCACAGCCCTCCTAAATGTGCTTTTGAATTTTCTGTGCATTTGTGAAAATATTACACTTCAAGACACAATTGTTTTAGGCTGCTCAAGGACTCAGAGCAATCGCTGGCGTGTTTGAAAAAGCTGTGAATCTCTTTTTTTTCCATGGGATAAAATACACTTCTAGAACCATGAAATGAGGGCTTGTGAATGTGTGTCATACACACTACAGGGCACTAGTCTGAGAAGTGCCTGCCACTGATGGTGTGTCGTATCTTTGCTGTCTGTAATAATTTCCCCCATTGTTCTGACAGACTTAATCTTCTCACATCTGATATGGGAGCAATATCAGAAAAGATAGGCATCTAGAAATACAGTCAATTAAAGAAAACTATATGAAAACGTTCAATTGAGCTGGCTTTCGTCTGGCTGATAGCAGTTAATTTACTGTCTATGTGCTACAGAGCAGATAACAACGCATCCTGTGCGGTCTGATGCACTTTTGGGCCGGAGTCCAAGCGTGCGTCATCGTTAGAGAATGTGCCCTTTTCCGAACTGCCAATAAAAGAAGATATGCACCAAAACCGCCTCATCATGTAAACAAACAGGACAGTGTTTTTGCAGAGAATTGAGGGAGGATCCTGGCTGATGACAACGTTGTTTGTTGGTAGTGCTATGTTGAAGTCATGGGTGGAAGCAGTTACAGAGCTCAGTTTCTGAGAAATATCTTCTTTTTCTTAGGCAAAATTCCCTTGGATCCGTGGAAGTTTGGGTGAAAGTACATAAAGGTAGTTATAATTAGTTCAAATGCCATTGCTGACTATAAACAAAGGGTCTTTTCCGTGGCTACTTACCTGAGATGAAAAAAGTGAATGTATGTGAATCTCAAAGAGCATTGTTACCTTGATGATTTTTACGTAGAAGATTTTACAGATGCCATTTACTGAATAACTTTTTTTTTTTAACAAGCATTCGGGTTAAATGCAAAACTTTAAAACTTTTTCTATGTAAAAATTGAGAATGTCTAGAAAAATATGCACGATACTACCTGCTACTTTAGCTTCACTGACAGTTATTAGCATCTTTTTTGTTGACTAGGAAGTGTATTCATCATGACCATGTAAAATATTGAAATGTATCAATCATTATATCCATTTTGTCTTATCTCTGTAAGGAACAAACTTATGTGCCCACTCAGATATTAGAATTAATGTTGTGAATTTAGTAATTTTGCAAGAGTCTAAATGTAAGCATTACACAGCTTAGAGGTCTCAGTATAGGGAAGTAGTTGTTTGCAGCTCTAGTCTAAGAGGAAACTTCATTTCCAAGAGTAAATGAATCCTACTTGTTTCAACAGATTCAGAAGGAGAGGGATGTTTCCAATCTCTCTCTGTCCCTTCTCCCACAGCTGGAGCAGCAAAGGCATCCCTCAGCCCTGAAGAGTGGTGGAGGGCAGCAGTGAACCAGCACCCTTCGCACAGATTCCACGGTCTCATCCAGACTGCTTGTTCAGAAAAGTCCCTGGCCCAGACCACCCATAAACTATGTCCATGACGTATCTGGGAGAGGGCAACTTGGCACTGGCAGTCTGTACATAGAGATGACAGTGGGACAGCGCTTGCACCCATACTTTGCTCCTGCTCACCATATCAGTACATGTGCAGCCAACTTTACTGGATATTACAGGGTGCAGTGATAGCATCAACTCTTAATGCCTTGTTATCGGTTGTTATCTTGCACATTCATAATTTCAGAACAGTGGCGGTTTTCATACATCAGCTCTCTGGCATGAATAACAGCTTCTAGCTCTCAGTTTGAGCCTGCAGACAGCTTGCAAACAAGATTTAGGTAAAACAGTTTTGCTCGAAGGGAAAGCCTTCTAAAACACAAATCTCCTGGCAGTATTCTTTTAATCTCTCAGCTGGTTTCTTGCAGCCCCTTATTCTGTTCTCTTCACCTTAACAAGAACATCCTAGCCAAAAATTGTTGCTTCACAAAAATTAACCTGATAATGACAGTCACTAAAAGAGCTGACACAGATATCTGCTGATGCTACGGCAATTTGCATGTACAGAAGGCAAACACATTTAAATCTCAACTTTCTACCAACATTTACTCAATAAGTCACTGACACATCCAATATCTTGTCTCCTCCTTCTCATTTTCGCATGCAACATTTTACACGCACAGTGAACTACAAAAAGATCTCTTCTGTAAGACCCCTCTCTGTGCACTGGAGTATGAATTTTCTACTGCTCATCCGCATTTCTGCTTCACAATTCAGAAGACATATGGCTTTCATATGGCTTTTTGCCTGGGTAGTCTGTTCCAAAATTGCCTACCTATCTTCCATCTGTGTGATTTTGTTTATTTCCTTCTTTTCTTTATCCTCTTACACTATTATTGTTTCTTTTTTACTAGGTTGCCCAACTTTGTGGATTTTTTCCAAGTCTTCTCTCTTCATCTCCTCTAAAATGCCCTTTTCACTAAATCCCATCTGTCTCCATTTTGTTGTCACCACCTTCTCCTACATGGTTAATCACTTCTTCTCACACTTGCTGTAACCTGTTCTTTCAGTTCCTTATTCTGCAGTCTGCTTTTCAGACCAACCAAAGCGTCATAGCCAAAAATCTTTGCTTCCTACTGACCTGCAATGGTATGGCCTGTTCTTCAAATCTTACTAGTGTCGGTCTGCTTTTTTAGCTCACTTTCAAAGTTCACCTTCACTCTGACTTGTGAGTCAGTTTTCCCCTCTTCTTCTGATGAGAAACCCTATTCTTCATGGAGATTTCAGCTCTGTTAGGCTGGGAAAAGAAGCCCTGGATAATATTGTCATGCCTCTGAGTAATAATGAAGGAGGGTTACACCCTTTCACAGATACTCACAGAGATACTTCAGGGTCAAACACAGTGAAACAGGGTGGCATTTGCTACTCCAAAAAACACACAGCAAAGGCAGAGAGAGGAAGATTCATGAATGGGGTGGAATTTTTCCACGGTTTGTGTGTGCAGATGTCAACATTTCTGCGTTTTTGCATATAGCTATATTTGTGCGTATCTGTAGCTCTTCCCCTACTGATCTACGAGATGTCCTTTTTTTCTGCATGTCTCAGTTTACAGGGTAATTTGAATTTTTGGTTCCACAAACCACAAATCTTTGTAGGTGTCGAAGGAAACAGTGGTGAAGACAGAAGGTTTGCAAAGCAGTCCTGACACCTCTGACTATCATGGTAATTAAAGCAAAGCCCTAAGACCCACAAAAAATATGGCTAAGTGATAGTTTTGTTAAAGCAACATGTGAAATATAATACAGAACTAAGGCTCTGAAGAAAAGGGAAATATTTCTAAGGTTTCGTAGAGTTTTTAGCAGAAATTGAACTCAGGGCAAAAGAAAGAGAAGATCTTCCTGATTCAAGGTACAGAGCTGTTGAATTTTAAAACTACAATCAAAAAAACCCAAGTCACTGTGAGAAGGTACATAAGGGCTTAAGAAATTATGTCTCTGAGTTATCATCCTATGTGGAGTATTAATAAAACTGACAACTTATGTATGTGTGTATGTTCATGCATATAGGTACATGCATGTGAATATCTACAGGTTAATGCTATCCAGACTTGGCCATGGTTGGTTAGTGGCTTATAGAAATTAATTCTACGCTTTTTATACCCAAAATTTCAAATATGGCACCCAAAGGAGATACTGAATCACAGTCTATAAGAAAAATTAGTTTTGTTATTTTGCAGGTTTTACTTCGATTTTGTTAAGCCCAGCTTAGTTCATATTGCTGTGATGAGGAAATGATTGTTTATATCTCTCATCTTGTGTGTATTGGAAAATTGGCAGCGCTACCTTGTAATTCATCACTTACTGTGAGTCAGGGGACAATGCATCTTCAACTGCAGGGCAAAGGATTATACAGGGTCATAAAAGCAAAATATCGAATCCCTCTGAGCTGAATCAACCTAATAACAGAGGCCTTACACTAACTTTGCAGAAATATGCACAAGAGTTAGTGGGTTCTCATCGACATTAAATTGTATAAAAGTATTTTTTATCTGTTTAGATTTTATTCAGCCAACTGATGAGTCATGATCAGAAACATCCACTGTGAAAAGGAGGCTTTCTGAGAAGGCAGTGCTTAGAGCTGGGGAATATAAATAACTTCGCTATTCTTGACATGAAGTTGCAGTGTGGTTACATGTAACTCCACACGGTGACACCACCAAGATACAGTATGCAGCAATGACACCACTCTTTAAAATCCACAAAGCAATTAAATAGTACTTGTAATATCTATATATTGTACATTGGTAATGTGGTCAGTGTTTCACCACTGTCTACGTAATTACTGTACTTAAGAGCAAGGGTTTGGTCATTTGCAAAAACTAGTAACACTTGGCAGTTTGTCAGTCTGTTGCCCATCACATAATTTTAATAAACTTGTAAATATTGCAAGTCCCCAAGGGAGATGAATGTTCAGATATAGCAAACAGTCCATCTTAGACCTTGTGTTTTCTATCTTGGCATGGCTGACCAGCTCTTTTGGGGAGTACAGAGCCTACTGTACCCTCATCTGGGTGGTATACTAGTGTTGTAAACTACTTGATTATGCGTCATAAACTAATTATCGTCTCCTGAAATAGACGCTGGTTTCTCAGTAAAAGTGAATTCTATCCTTATGTACAATCCAATGTTCAATTTTGGTTGTCAATTGTTTAGAGGAAAGAACATCTTTCTACAATATTTATGTTGTGAATGATTAGTAGGTGCTAGAAAATATTAACAGTTCTAATGAATGAAGGCTCTGAGATATGAATAGTTATAATCCAAGTTAATGGTGATTATAACTCAGGAAATGTGTATTCCAGGCAAATTGTAGGTTCTCTGTTTAATGATGCCTATGACAATAGAAACAACATTACTACTTAAACAGCTCTGGCAAATGTGATACGAATCTCATGTCTGGCAAAGAAATTACACGTCTCCTGTTGTTCATATTGTTTGTTTTTAGGCGAAGAAAAAAACCTTAATTCTCTTTTAATTTTGTTTGCTCTCACTTTCTATGCTGTGGAAATATAAATTGCAAGAGCTGTTTTTTTTCCTGTGAACATGGTATTCCATCTCCCACTTCACGTATTTGTAGCGTGAGTGGAAGGAATCCAACATCTCTCCACCAGCATGCAAAGCAAGGATTTTTTCCATATTTCTCACTCTTTCTCTTTGCCAAGCTGATAGTAAAGAATAGAAATATTAAAAAAAAAAAAAATCCTTAGCTTTCATTCTGCAGCATTATTTCAACAGATCTAATCATGCACTTGAAACTGAGAAGTTACTTAAATTTTTTTTGTAATTTGTTATTAGCTTCATTATTTACTTTTCAAATCATTGTTGTTCTTAGTAGAGTTTTGGAGTTTCTGGTGAAAGCCTTTTTGTCTCCTTCACCCATACCTGACATTCACAGGAATTTTTAACGAACTGGGGGACAACAGAGTGCCTGGCTCCCTACTGGTCTGTGCGCTGCTCTTGGTCGTGCTTTCTGAGCCTCTGTTAGGGAACAGCTAAACTTAGCCGAACCTGCAGCTGGTAGCAGGGGTTTAGCAACCTTTTTCTTGGAGCTAAGCATTAAAGTGAGGAAGATGTTGTCCACTTGGGAGGAATAACAACCTCTGTGTTCACGTACCTATGTGCCTCGGTGCATAATAAAGCGCTTTGCTTATAAACCCCCCCATACGTTTCCTCTCTCTCTCAAGTGCCAGCAAAGCCATCTCTGAGACAGAAAGTCTTGAGCCTGCATTAATGCGGTTAAGCCATCCTCTCACTAAGGGAAGAGAAAATCAGCCAAGCAAAGGCCTCTTCTGTTTTGTCACTAAAGCACAGGCACTGAGTATTCTGGTGGAAATTACCATGATTGCATATTACTGAGCCAAGAATAACAGAAACTCTCCATTTTACATCACATCTGACTTTAATATAAGCAGTTCACGTTTCTGTAGGGATTATATGTTGTTTAGTCTCTGATAGAAAGCTAGCATTTAAGTAAATAGTAACCAGAAGAATGTCAGACAGCTTTGTCATAAAATAATGCATGGCAAGTTAAATCAGGAAATTCATTGTTGCTCACTAAGAATGCCAGCCTACTTTTTTGTGATTTGTCTTGTTAACAAAGTGTTCAATTAACTGTTACATCATGAATGATCCTTAGTAAAAGCAAGAAGTAAAAGTACCAAATTAAATGTGATAAGTTTTCCAAATGTAAGTACTTATATGTGAGAGTAAGTGTCTGTTAACACGCTTCTCTGCGACCCTAAGCCTATGCACACACGCAAAGAGCACTGAAAGGTCTCTGCAGGATATTTTGCAACACAAAGTCTTATTAATCTCAGATAAAATAGGTAATCACAGAGCTACTTTGTAACGTTCATATTCCTCAATACAAATTCAACCCTAACTCCTCTTTAACAGGATTCAGATAGTTTCTCACCCTTTTCTGTCTCCCTCCCTGACTCTGACGTGTGCTGGGGCTTTGGATGCAGACACCGATCGTTGCAGCTGCACGACCGAGGGGCTGTGGATGTAAGCGTGGGCAAAGCGGGAGAGCAGGAAGGCAGGTGGGAAAATCATTAGCGTTAAGTCCAAGGCCATTAAATGTGTGGGCTGTTAACTGTGCAGGCAGCAACAAAAGGATTGATTATAGGAAGGAGGAAGAGTAGGGTTGAAACCTGGCCTGGGTTTTATCTTACAGCATTAATGACAAACCATTTTACCCATAGCCTTTCCTTTTTCTACTTATTTCTGCAAGGTTCACATTGGTTATGTCTACACATAAAACATCTTTTACTGGTATATTACTTCAGCCTACTGGTTTGTATCCACCAGTCAGACCAGCAAAAACTTCAATTCTCACTCAGTTGACCTCATTCAGGGAAGTCCCTACAAGCTGCCCTGCCAAAACCCACACTGGTGCCAGCGTAAACTGTGTCCGTATTAGAAGAGCACATTACAAGGGAGGGCTGAGCTCGCTGGTCCTGCGGCCACAGAGGATTCCTGCGAGGAGGGAGCACCCAACACGTGAGCCAAGGTGGAGAGGAGAGGGAAGGCGAGAGGTCAGGCCTTGTTTGGCCAATATTTGAACCGATTCACTAGTAAAAGAGCCGAGTCAGCCAGCTGCCCACAGATGAGAATGGGCCTGAGCCATTGCCTCGCTGGGACCCAAGGCACCCCTGCAACATTATTATCCAGCATACCTCGTATTGACAGGGCCTGGGTACCCATGATTTTCAGGTGGTGGAAGAATGAGGAACACAGAGCATGTGCCAGAAGCGAGCGATAATTTTTGGCAGCAGACATAGATTTTGTATGAGCTCTAATAATAAAGGACATAGCTCCTGTTAGTATATTCTCCTAGAAGGTATGAGGCACTCAGAATTATTTCTGCAGCCTGTGCAGAACACAGGGATATCCTGATTTTAAGACGCTGCTGCAAGAACTCCCTGGCAGAAGGAAGTGTCTCCATATCTTACTTTCTGAAGCCCAGGGAAGCTGGAAAAACAAAAGGCAATTTTTTTTTCCCAAGTGTCAGGATGCAGCTCCGGTTAGGTCTCTTGTTGAAGCTGCCCCAGAACTGTGCTGCTATCCTCACTCCTAGTTCGAAATCTGGGTAACCCTCACTGCAAAATCTTTGCTGAATCTAAACCAAACCCCACTAACTTCTGCTAAAGATCATACTTGCTGGAATAAATACGCCGCGATGCAAGTCTCTGAATGCCACATCTTAAATGCTCTTTTCCTTGGAATGTGTGTTTTTAATTAAAAACAGATATTTTAGTTTTTCAATATAAAATTAAAACTTGTAAAACGTTGCTTAAATTACACATTAGGTAGGGTGTGTTCTGCAGCACGCAGCAGGCCAAGGTTGCTGTGTGTAACTTCTGAAATTAAACCAGGAAGGAAATCTGCAGTTTCACCCTGAGAGAAAGCAGGATCACCTCGTGTTGTGTCTGGGCCTTGGAAACGAGAGTCGGGATGTTACAGGACTGTGCTGATAAGAAATTAAACCTTACACATAGACCATTCTCCCTAAGAGAGCATCTTTATGCTTCATAGAAAAGCTTACTGCTAAATGCAGAGACTGAAACACTTCTAAGCTAAAGAACTGCTCGCTTTTAAAACTATTTTACATGAAATGACCATGTACCTGCATATAATTAAAATGATTAATTGCAAGATGGATCATATTATGGTAATAAGTAAATAGGTTTGGTAAAAATATAATCACGTAAAAGGTTATGTAGAAGATTGTCCCAGTATTTTCTAGCAAATTAATATACACCATTTTAATGCACTTACAAGGAAATTCATATAATACAGTGTAAGTTTTATAGCTTATAAATGCTAATTTCAGCTTTCATTTCACGATCTGCTATTGCAGAGGTCTTTGCAGTATAAGTGTTTTACATGGAACACAGGGTAAAATTTCTGCTTCTAACAGGAGCTATTAAATTCTTTATGGGACTATTTGCAATTATTTTTCAAGCTTTTCATTTCAGAAATGAACCATCAGTGAATACAAGGAAAGGCTATTCTTTTACTTTGGTGAACAAGAGACTGAAGCAATCAAGTCACCTGATTTATCAAGACTGCCTTAGTATTATCCCTTCCTCATTTTATCATTGCTCAATGCTATTTGCCAACAATTTCTAGTTAGAAGATTGTGCCAAAGGACTTCTGGAGTTTGCTGTGATTGTAGAGACTATTTTAAGCTGTGTTACTACATTAATAAGTGGTGTCAATGTGACACCTTCACCAGTTGTCACCTCCTCCAAAACACTAGGCTACAAAACCAGCTGGATCTTTTGTGGTGTTCCAGCTCCACCTTACCCAGGATTTCCTTCCACATGAGACTCAAGTCGGCCGTTTGCCTCATGGACCTTTTGTAGCAAAAAAAATTTCAAGACTCTTCCTGGTGATAGCCCGATCAAGAAATTTCTTTCATCTCGTAGCATCCAACAGTTTCTTCTTTCCACTTGCTCAGATGAAGGGAATTTACCCTAAGCTGGCTGGGTAGAAATGTGTGTGCTTGGTGAGACTCACATGGAGTCTAAGTCATTCTGCATAGAAAGCCCTGGCAGAACTGCCTCGCGAAAACTTACTTGAGGTCAATTCCTGTTGTGTGGCATCCTCTTGGTTCCAGAAATCTTGTCTGCTTGTTATGCACGTGAAAGTCTTACCCATTTCCACGTGACTGAGTAAATATATAAAAACTGAAGAAATAGTGAGCTGAATGAGAGCAAAGAACTATCTAGAGGGTATAGCTGGGGAAACGTAGAAAGGCAAGGCATGCACAGCAAGGTCTGCCTCCTTTCAGCTTCCAGGCAGTAGCACTCTCAAGATTTTGAAGGCAGAGTCTGCATCAAGAGGGTGCGTTCAGCCTCCTTTGAAACACCTGGGGTCCAGCAGAAGTCCTGTCTCAAGGAGCTCATCTGCTTGTTTATTCATCAACAGTCTGCACAATAAACTCCTCAAGGCTCATGTCACTCGGCAGGAGATGAGCATTCAAGTAAAGTTACTTAAAATCAATTACTTGACCAAACATAAGAGTGAGATTCATCCAAGCACAAGTAGATGTGTGTCATCCTGACTGGTACAGCACAAAACCAGCCTATTCATCTATCTT
>NW_009611269.1:0-13748 GCF_000690535.1 Cariama cristata
CATTAAAATCATTATTATTATTAATATTATTTCTATTATTGTTATTATTTCATTTCAATTATTAAACTTTTTTTTATCTCATACCATGGGTTTTACCTTTTTCTGAGTCTTCTCCCTATCCCACCAGAGAGGATGGGGCAGGGGAGATATGAGCGAGCAGCTGTGTGGTACTTAGCTGCCGACTGGGTTTAAACCACAACACTGGGTCACATCAAAAGTCTATCCAGCCCCAAATGTTCTTTCCTACATGGATCAGCTGCAAATATTTAGGATGAATGTAAGAAACAAGGAAGAGAGAAGGCAGTTCTTCCTTGATTCTCTAAGCCATCTTTAGAATTGACAAGCACTAGGTGTTATATCACTTCCATCATATTTAACACCACACCAAAAGACCTGTCCCCAGGAGCTGTCCAGCCCTGTTTTGAATATGTTTAAACTTTCACTCATCTCTACATATTGCATTAATGAGTTTTGCAATTTATTTCTGAGTTGTGTAAAAGTAGTTGTATTTGTTTCCTCTTTCTAATAAAAGCATTGGGGCACTTCTAGTTCTTACATTCATTCAAAATAGCCTGTAATTACTGCTTGTCTGCTAGTTAGGAAAGATATCTTTGGTGACTTCCTTCAGTCTTGCCTTTCCCAAAATGAAGAGCCTCAGGCTGTACTCATATGGAATCTGTTCTGTACTTCTAATCACCCCTACCACAACTTCAAAACTACACTGTACTGTTTCCAAATTGATTGAGTTGGATTGTGTTCAAAATGTGAGCATGCTGTGGATTTATAAAGCAGTGCAAAGATGTTTTCTCTTTTGTTCCCCATACAATTCCTAATAACTTTGAACATTAGATTTGCCTTTATGATCATTGCCGAACATTGTGCTAGTGTTTTCAGAGAACCATTGAAATATTTTCTGAATGATGATAGCTAATTTAGAAACCATCATCATTTCTGCCTGCTTACATGGGAAGTTTCCCTTGTGTATTATTCTGCATTTCATCAACATTTCAATTTCTTCTGCCATTCTCCTGCCTAGGCAAATAATTTCATAAAAATTAATACTCAGAAAAATTGCAATTTGACAAAATAAAAAATGAATAGTTAGACTTTTCTGAGTCAAAATATTTTGGTCAAAAATTAAACATTAACTTTTCAATGAGAAGATATTAAGCTGACTCTTCTTTGAGTCATCATGATGCTTCTTGGCAATTAGAGCATAAGGTCTTTCATTCCTTTGTTCTTTCTCCGAGACACTGTTCCAGAGCTGGATAAGAATTTCCATATCAAGCAAGTTGTATCTGAGGGAATTTACAGAGAAAGATCTTCAAGTGAATTGTGTTGGATTTGCTCAAAATACAATGTATTGAGAAAATGAGTTGTAGACTTGCAATTATGAGTTGTAGACTTAGGAATACACTTGTGTTTGTTGAAACAAAAGAATCATATGATTTACATCAATCAACGCTAAAGAACAAACAGAAATTCTGACTGTTAAATATTCTTAATGAGTCACTTAGCAGCAGCTCCAGACTAGGACTCCAAAGTCTTATTCTGACGGTGAACTTAACAAGCTGTCAGCAACCCACTCAAAAAGTGTAAAGTTAAATAGTTGCAGAATTGGCTCTCAAGATTTGTTCACCAGTGGTATTCTGCATCAAAAAACAATAAACTTGAGGAATGGGCTACCCAGTGCTCAGATAGGAAAAAATAGCAAAATAATTCAGATACATTTTTTCCTAGGACTAACTTACTCAACTGTAATAAGATTATTCACTTAATGTTCCATTCTGAATATAGATAGATAGGTATATTAATTTTATACAATTATATGATTCCACATATTTCAATGGAGGTGTGCTTATATGAGTAAATACATAGGATTAAGGAGTATTTTCATAATTTCATCCTTAAATAAGTCTTGGAGCAAGGCTGAAGACTGAATATTGTGAAATATTTTCAAGATAGAATAGAACTATTTCTTTCTCATTTCCAGACAGATAGAAAATTTAAATGAAAAGAAACAGGTAATGGAAAAATGCTATTTCCCTCCTGCTTTGGCTAGTTGTTACTGTTGTCACCAATGACGTCTTAACGTTTCTGGCAATTTAAACGATAATAAAAGCTACAACCTTATGAATTCTTTCATAGTCGGCAACTATTCTCTCTACAGGGGTATAGATAATATGAGGAGGAAAAAAACTGCCTAAGATAAAGAGGTCCATAAAAAAGTACCATAGTACTTTATTTACTGTTGTAGTTTAATGGTGACACTAACAGTGCCATAGATTTTTACTGTATTAGCATAATGCTAACTTCCCTATTCATAATTGGGTAAACAGCCCACAGTCTGTATCCAGAACACCTGTATCTCTACTATATGGGGGGCCAGAGGGGGAGCAAATAAAAAGAAGGAGGGAAGAAAAAGGGAAAAGAGTTGCAGTAGTCTAGGTTTTTATTCATGTGACTCAGAAACAAAAGAACCAAGCCATTGTATGAGCACTTTCATTTTTATAAAATTGTCTGCTGCTGCTTTCAGCACTGCAGCAACTTTGATTTCACCCTCGCACTTTTAGGTCTCTGGGAAATTAGTAATGTGAATTGTGATGGAGCCGTATCTCTGTGCCAGTCAGGACATCATCAGTGGCACTTTAAAGCTTATTTTCCCTCTTTGGGAGGGCATTGCATGGTCTAAGGAGCCTGGTCTCTGAAGGGCAGAGAAAGGGCAGGATGCAGACTGGATTGGAGAGTGTCCCTGAAGCCAACTGCCGTGCAGACCAGGATAGATTCCCTGTCTCCCTGCAAAGCAACCTGCTGTGAGGAATTGCCCATTTTATTTTAATTAACAAGTTGGAGATGAGGTCTAACAGTGTCCTACTGCACGCCCACAAAAATACACTTGCACATCCGACAACCAGGTATTTGCCAAGGTTACCATATGTAATATATGGAATAGAAAAAAATGAGATTTTTGGAGAAAGAGGTGAGTGTTCCAGCTTGAAATCCACCAACTTTTGGTTATGCTGCATTGTATGCAAAAAGGGTTTTTATACTGATCGCCATACATTCATTCAGTCTGTCAGACAACCACAAAGCATTCTCTGTTTTTTTTATACCCCTCCTGCTGGTTAATGAATGGATGGCATTTGAAGTGGCTGTCTAAAGTGCTGTTGAACATGCTAGGAATTGACTTTTAGCTTATATTTGAAAATGGATGTATTTTTTGAACTCCCTTCTTGAAGGAAATGAACTAATACCCAACCTGAAGGAGGTCCTTGCTCGCAAAGGTTGCTAGCTGGCCAGCCCTGTAGAACTGAAACAGAGCAAGAACATACACACAGGCAGAGTGTTTTTTTCCTATTTTGCCTTGCCAACATGGTAGATGGAAATACAGACTGGGCATCTCCCTCTCCTGCCATTGCAGCTTCTCTCCCTTGTAACATTTGCTAGCCTGGGACTGGGCTTCAAGTCCTTCCCTTTGTGGCTGGAGCAGCCTAGTGAAGTGGTATTGCTCTAACCTCTGACCTGGCATAATCCCACCTTTGGGAAGTGGGAAAGTGATATTTGGGACCCCTCTGTCCTAAACTTGGGTGGAGAACCTGAATATTAAGCAGTCCAAAAGCTTGATATTACTGGTGTAGTTTCTGAAATAGCCTCTCCTTTGCTGCCCTGCCTCTCCAGAGATGAATGTGGCTATTTTGCAGCCATGTCTGATGGATCCAACACTAGCCATAATCTAGCTTTTTTTTGCCACTTGAACAATGCAAAGGAGACAGGACATAATGTTATAATTCAATCATGCACTTTTAAGAGGTGTCAATACCTGCCCCATGCAATGCAAACAAATTTATATCGTACACCCAGACTGTCTCAGTCCTTTACCTCTAAATTTTGGCCTTAGTGTTGTCCGCTTAGCCTAGACCTAGCAATTTTCTGGTTTTTGTTTTTGTTTTTGTTTTTTTTTTTTTTTTTTTTTTTTTTTTTTCCTCAGAAGCAGGAAATATGTCTGGTTTTGAGCACATGATGTTCATGTTTGCATGCAATGACTTTGTGCTGGACAGACCTGGATATACCAACATAGGAGACTTGAAATCATACTATTCCCCATGCACAAGATGTCTTGTCTGGCCTTAGACTGAAAGTATTGCAATACCTTCAGTTGCACCACATGAACCAGATATTTTACCAGATTTGCATCCAAACCTAAATGCAACAATTCCATTTGTTGGGTTTTTTATCATTAATTTCTTCCCTATTTAGATTTCACAGTTCCCTTGCTGTAGAACTTCAAACAAAATAGCTCCAGATATCTTAAAAACTAATGGGAAAATCGGATGGTATATTCATATTCATATGTGTATGAATGTAGAACAGATAAAATGAGTAAAAGATATGGTTCCAACAACATACTGTTTTTCACTTCCAAACCCCAGCTGGTAGGAAATGCAGCATGTAGAAATGCAGACGGTCCTGTTCATAACCCTGGCTTAAGTGGTATGCAGAAGTGTGGGCAATAAAAATGATTATGCAATATCAGACCCATGGAAAACCTGTATGAATGAACACAACACGTGTTGTGACAGAAACAGGCAAAGCAGTTGGCACCAAAGAGCTGCATCTTAACTCCAGTAATTGTTAAGACACTGTGTGGACCAGCAGTTCCCTGAGGACTGGAGGCCAGGAGATGTGCGGCCTCCCCTGGGGCAGCAGGGCAGAACCTCACCATCCAGGGCTCATCCCATCACCCCAGCCAGGGAGAAGGGCAGTTAGGGGAAACAGGGGCAGTCCTAGTCCTGGACATTGGGCACCTCCTTGGGGATGGGGACCAGCCAAGGACAGGCTGGGATGTCAGTCTGTTGGTGGGGGTCAGGATCAGGCCCAGTGAGGGGAAGCTGCAGCAGCCACAGCCCTGGTATGTGCAAATACAAACTACTAAGAACATTACCACGCTTACAGATACAGACTGAATAATGGTATATTTCTGAGGGATGCTGCAAAGCCTACGTCTTTCACTGTCTTCTGAAAGTGGTGGGTGGTGTGGTGTAGCCTATAAAGAAGTACTTGGTATCTGAGAGGTCCTAATTACTGTGACCGCACAGAATATTTGACTGTCAGAAGGTTCCGTGCTGTTAAAATGCGTATTTAAACCAATGTTCTGCTGTGAAAATAGGTTGTACTGGACGAGGAAGCATTCAGCTGGAGGCAGTCAGTGGTAGGATTCCCTTGGAACCGATCTTGTGACCATGCATTAATTAGTAGTTTTGTAATAATCTTGTATACTAATGATATGTGCAGATAATACATGGTTGAACAGCATCAGCAGCAGAGGAAAGGGCTGGAGTTTCACAGAAAGAAAAAAAAAAAAAGACTAGCAACAGGTCTGCAATAATTGAAATCGGCAAATAATGCAAAGTGCAAGAGCCAAACAGGAAATTCTCCTTTGAATTCAGGACCACCCTTTGGAAATGAGAAATATATTCATCTACAGATAGTAATTTTTAGAATTTCTATTAATAATCAATGTGATACGAGCGTGGAAAAAGCAAGTGTCAGCCTCTCCTGCAGAAGGTAAGGTGTTTTCAATGGGAGAGGGGATTGCTAACAAGGTTTTGCAAGGCAGCTAGAAGGCTACATCTGGATGCCTGCATACAGGCACAGTCAGTCAGGTAAGGGGAGAGGACATGGAAGTGGGAACAGCCATACAGAAAGGGAGATTGGAGTAATCACAAACATAACTTGTGGGAGAGAACTAGGAAGAAGGGTGTTTTGTAGCTTGGCAAAAGGAGATGCAACATGGTTGCCCTCAAGGAACACACCAGTAATTGAACACTAGATAGTAAGGTGCACGACTTGTTAGCACATGATAGAATTTTTTTTCAGTGCTTATATTTTTCTTGTGAGTCTATAAACAACACACTTGCTAGTGCTAGACATAAGAACAAGTCATTTTCCTGGGAGACTGAAAGTCCAAGTTTAATCATGTTTAAAGATTGAATGACACAAGATGCCTTTGCTATGAACTCAGCTGGAGGTAATGGTGAGATCTAACTGTTGCTTTTGGCTCTGACAGTACGCCAGGAAAGAGATCTGTTTTCAGAGCTGTCAGAGAAGTCTCATAGACTGCCAAAGTGAGAAGTAGATTATGGTCTGCCCCACAAGCATCATAGGTACTTAAGCAGAAGTGAGTTTCAGCGCATCTCTCCTAATGTGGGAAGCGCAATCAGTACAGGCTCTATATAGCACACAGACATGCTTGGCAATCTGTAGCGCTGGTGATGGGATAACTGGGGCATAGAACTCCTCAGTTTCTTGTGCAGCTTTCCTCCCTACCATGTTATATATTTCTATGCTCATAGACTCACTCGGCCTTTCTGGAACTGCAGAGCTGATCTTACAGAGGACATTTCTGAATCTGATACCTGCACCCAGGCAAATTTCATGTGCCCTTCAGACATCCTCATCCGGTGGCTTTCAGCTCCTTCAGATGCACACTTATCTCAAGTCAGGGATGAAAGAAAAGCAAGTCAAATGCACACACAAAGCAATAAAAACCAGATAATAAAAATTTTATAAATTGCAAAATAAGTTGTGTTTGAGCTATGTTCACCTGTCTGAAGAAGTCCTTCTCCCATGCTTACTATGAGCATTTATGTTCATTCAGTGATGAGACTTTAACTTTTTTAGAAAACTAATTTGTACCTCACTGTACATAGTTCCTGATGGTTGGTTAGAAATTGCTGCTATAGAAGACCTGTTTTTAAAATCTTCAGTGCTGGAAAATGTGCAGATGCAGGTACCTACATGGACCTGGCCTTTTTAAGTTTTGAAAGGCACATAGCATAAGGCAGCTGGCAGCTTACAGGCCAGATCTCATTCCCAGGGAGGTGTTCAGGCAGTATGTGCTAACCAAGTGGTTTAAATCTTCTCTTGAGCTTGCTGGGCATAGCACTAGCCAGCTGCTATGCTGTGACTGCTACAGGTATGGAAGTGGTGAAGGAGATGGGAATATAATTACCTAAATGTCTGAGGTTATGTCCATTTGTACTTACTCCAGCATAGCCACAGGCAGGGTGTCATGGCTAGGTTCATCTACATGCACAGTAAAGACCTTGCAAATTGTGAAGAAGAGTCTAAAGAGAGGGAAGAAGTGCTGGGCATTAGCTTTGAACAACTTGCAAAGAAAGGAAACGAGATATTGAACACAACACTGGCATTGCAGCCATGTAGAAAGAGGTAGAAGACCTAGCATATAAGGGTCTCGGAGACCTAGTTGAAGACCTGTACTCCAAGAGAAGTTGTCGAACATTTAATAGCATTTTACACCCTGGACATTTGAAACAAGACTATAGAGTGTAAACCAGAACCAGCCATGCCACTTTTCTCCCATAGTTCATATAACATAAGACAAAGTCTTTCAATCATCTGATTTTGATTATTTTTTTTCCTTTTCTGGGTTTGGGGGTTTTTGGTGGCAGTGGTGGTGGTTTTTTTGGGGTGAGGGCTGATGGTTATATTTTAGTGACTATCAGCAGGCAGAGATTTCTACCCTGAGAAAAACAAACTCTACTACTTTATTTTCTGTTAAAATAAGAAACATAAGCATAGGTTCAAATTTTCAAAACCAACTGAAGAAATGGAGCCTTTTCTTTTGGTGTTGCTGTCCCCTAAAACATCTTAGTGGTATACAGTTTCAGTATATGCTGGTTGCTTATCCTATGAAAAACAGGTCTTCTGAAGATGTAATCCCTTATGTTCCGTTTGGAAGAGCGAGCGATCCAATTTCTAGCTATAACATTTCATAAAATATAAACTACTTGTATATGTCAGGAGAGAAATTAAAGACAAAGCTCATCTAAAGACCTGATCAAAAGAGAGAAAATTTTCATTGAAGAAGAATTTTTTGATGAAATTCTTGTCATACGTATTTGGTTTGTCATACAGTATGATCTAGTCTAACACAGTACAATCTAGGAGGTTTGTTCATTCATTATGAAACAACCATTCTTACAGGATCAGTGAATTTTTCTAATTGTTGTCGAATCAATGAGCAGAAAGAGGAGAAAATAATGGAACATTACAGGTGACGTTATAGCCCACTGGTGGCCAAATATTGTGTAACAACGAATCAGAAGCTGACATCACAAGCTGGAGCGATGTAACATCCTGCTGGGGCCAAGCTCAAAACTTTTCAAGCTCCAAGTGTCTTTGAAATCAAAGGAAAATGTATCAGGAAAATATCTTCTAAAGCTTTATTTTTCCTTATGTCTTTGACAGGCTGTATCATCCTCCCAGCCTAAGGAAATTTTTAGATCAAACAGCTTCAAATACATTCAGAAAGACAGTATGTGATATAAAATTTTAAAATAAAAATTTATGAAATTTAACATTGTGTGTAATTCTTGTTTACATAACAGACTTAAAATATGCACAGCTCCCAGTATACAAATTGTACCTTTTGAAATTTCAGAGTTGAAACACAATCTAATTCCTCCTGCTTCCCTTCCTAAAGCTCAAAGCACTGGCAAATGAAGAGCAGATAATTTCATTAACTACAGGCATGCGCACAAAAGGAAAGAGGCTGAAGCGTTCATACGGCGAGGTGCTATGATTTGAGCCTGGAGCTGTGGGTATAACCCTGTGCCCTTCCACTACCTCCCCATATGACTTTGGGCAAATCACTCCTGTGTCTCTAACTGAAAAAGGACTTTGCAGTATCACTTTGTAAAGAGCTTTAGACATAAGCGGCACCTAAGAGTATGTTTTTGCACAGAGGGTATCAAACCAGACTCTTCTCTTGTAGCATCCATTTAAATCCATTGGAATTAATAAAGTCAGGTGGATGCATCTGAGGTCCTATATATTCCAGGAAATACCCAAAGTCAGGGACTTGGTTAGCATGTCTTTGGCTACAGTTTGCAACAAAAGACACAGAAGGAACAAGCAGATGTGAGAAGAAGCTGAAAGGATACACATAGCAGCTGATACAGATCATTGAAAGTAAATAAAGGAATTTACTGTTTGGCTTAAATCATCATCCAAGTGTGAGGGATACTTGGGAAAACTGTATGTATAAAATGGTTATATACATATATATATAAAGGAAGGAAGGAAGCAAGGAGGGAGGGAAGGAGGGAAGGAGGGAAGACATTATCATATTGTCGAAGTGCGTATGAAGACAGTTATGGTGGTATCAGTATAGACCTGTGTTGTTATAGCTTTCCCACATTGCCAAACTCTTGAAGGCGTATGAACTTCAGCCTTTTATGTTCTCAGGAGAAAGAATTAGCTAGAAAGTTAAAGACAAAAAGTGTTTTCCTTTCATATTTATATATTCATTTTCCAGTCTTTTGGGGAACTCTGAAGTTAAACAAATTCAGGAGAATTATTAAGATAGTCAGAGTTCTTGCAGTAACGAGCTACCTGGATAATAATAAATGACACATTTATATAGTTCACCAAAGGTCTCTTGATGCTTTTCAGACCATACAAATCTTGCTTCTTTCTTTGCTCAGCCTGTTTATTACAATGAAGACACCATTGAGAACCTTATAGCAATAGTTTAGCAGTTAAAGCAAGAAACTTGGGAGAAGGAGAGGAAGGAAGAGTCTCTCTCAATCCTGTAGAGGAAATCTGGGCTAAAAGCGTGTTCCACCCATTCGGAATTAGGTCACAGTAACCTGAACAGAAAAGAGGTCATTCAGACTTATTGAAGGATATAGTGGGAGGCCAAAGGTCCACCCACTTCACAGCTGGCATACCTCAAAAAGGACGAGAGGTGGCAGCTGGGTAAGTAGGGTCCATAATATCAAAAAGAAATAGGTATCTGATGGATCTCTATGGGATGGAAAAAAGTATCACATGACGAAAGACAGTGAAAAAAGTAATAATTAACATTAATCTCTAAAAGGCATGAGATTAAATTATTTTTTATCAAATTATCTAAATGCGCAGTGTCTGTCTGTTTACTTCTCTAACATGGGTGAATGTTGAAATGTAGGGATATTGGATAAATCCCCTGCAAAATATATCAAGAATTATTTGAAACATTAGTCTTTATATTCATCAACTCCTATAAAGTCACAGTGGGACAAAATAGTGGTTGGGCTTTCCGTAAAAAAAAAATTTCAATATCACAGAAGTGGCTTTGTCTTATTTTCTGTGAATTTCCTAGCAAAATCATTGCTTCTTTCAGGGACCCTTCTTGTAAGGCAGGAGCCTCCAAAGCTGTTGGGTGAGCAATACCTACTCCATGAGTGGCTTGAAGTTCTCTCTCTGCAGCTAAAATCTCAGTGAAATTAAAGAATAGATGAATCAGCAGGTATCACTCGAGGACCGTTATCATATGGACCTGGGGTATTAGGATTCAGTCTACCCATTGCCTTGGGTTTCCTGAAAATAGTACTTGAAGCTATGTGATGAGAATATAGCGACATTTCATGCCCAAAAACGAACATGATGTAAAATGGGAAAACTAATGGGACTCATGAAAACCATGACAAATAACCATGATTAAACTAGACATTTTATTGGAGTGCTCCAGATATTAGCTGCATCATGTCCAAAACCTGTTCCAAACAGCACATTTGCATAGCCAGGCAAAGGTGAAGTCAAGAACAGCAATGACCATGTCGGGGACTTGGCACACAGCGATAGCCATGAAGCCACTGGGCACCTTCAATGTCTCACATCCATTCTTTGTTAAGCATAATTAGTTGATTAACTGTCTCCCTCACTTACCTGGATCCCAGGAGCTCTGGGCGGGATCTGAAATGTTTCATGTGAATAACTGAAAAAGGCAGTAGAGTTTAAGATGTTGTCAATGTAGCTCAGCCTTAAATCTGGCTTGACCCTGTTTTCTCATCCTTACGTGATACCTGAGAAAACAGCTACAGAGAAGGTCTATGTCTAAGTTGATAGGGTGCATATTTGAGACTTACTTATTAAAGGTTTTAGATGAGAGCTATTCTGAGCCAGCTGTTTTCTCCCTGGAACGACAGTGTCTATGCAGCCGCTCAAGATTATTTCTCTGTTTGCTGCAAAATGCACCAAATTCCACCTTCCACTCAGTGCTGGGGTGCTGACAGGTCTCATCAGCTTAGCTATGGGATAGCTATCATGATGTCATACGAAATCTCTCTCTCATATGATGATTTCTCAAAGCAGAGATAACTGCAGTCACTCACAGCTAAGAGAAGCTTTTGTTGATCAGACTGATTTAGTGGTGGAGACAATCTATTGTTTTCATACTCTTGGATAATTAGAATAAGCTGGCTGGGCAAGCAGCCAAGATGGAGTTTACATACAGGATGAAATCCCCCTGAGTTTGCCTTTTTAGAATATCAAGTTTTGTTGGAAGATTAAGCTCTTTACAGTGTCTCAGTATTTTGAAGCCTGTCTAGGAGGGGAAGGAGAAACTTAACAGTGGTCAAAAGGAGTAGAAGTCCTCCTTAAGAAGGTATCAAGCAGGTGTAGGTGTATTCTGGGTCCAGTATTTACATTCATAGAGGAATTTTTCTGTGTGTACCCTCAGCTGGTGCCACTCTCTTTCCAAGAGATGTGAGGGGCTTATATCAAGGCTGATTTCAGTGAGGTCTGCCAGCTGAAATGAAAGAAGTGGGATCCTTTCCAGCCCTGACCAGTTCACTTTGTGTGATGGAAGAACTATATCAGCCAGCATAGCGACTCTGGGGAAATAACTGTTTGCATACATTTGGAAACCCACCGGTCATTGTGTCACTCTTATTTGTGGGGTACTTAAATGCTACCTCCGAGCAACTTCTGAGGAATCTGAGGGATGCAGTTGATTTCCAGCAAATTACCCTGTTTAATTCATACCAAAAAAATACTGGGACAGGTGGGGGAGTGAAAGAGAGATCTTAGTTAAGCATATCAACAGTTTCTATTGTATGATCTGTGTCTCAAACAGCGATTCCCAGATCTTTTCAGCTGTGATTTTACTTAACAGCATCTATTAACTTTATTACTATAAATAAATAAATAAAACCTTTGAACAACAAAGTTCATGTCAGGCTTATGTCTCCTAGCATGCTAAACAATATGCTGTCATTTCTGGGTTTGAGATAGATGGTTATTCACTTTCTATTCTTGTACCTCTAATGTAAAACCTGATTAGAGTCTTTCTGAAATATGTCCACTCTTCATATTATTAGAAGTACCCATATAAATGATTTATAGTGTAATACTAGTTTCCAAAATGGTTTTATGTTTGGAACCATAACCTCAGAAGGTTACAGTGTTGTATTGCAGTGGGTTTAATTTGCAACCAGTACTTCTAAAATATTGCTCGACCTCTGCCTTGCATAAACAGTTGTTGCAAATCTGTAACGATTATGTGCAAGTGTCTGGTTAGAAACTATGAGAAAAGTGCATGCACTTTCCTGAAATCTTCAACAGACAGTGAGGAAGAGAGAGGAGAAACCCTACTAATTATTTATTTAAGGATTTCAACAG
This sequence comes from Cariama cristata, assembly GCF_000690535.1. NCBI lineage: Eukaryota > Metazoa > Chordata > Aves > Cariamiformes > Cariamidae > Cariama > Cariama cristata. Next base: position 12,469 of record NW_009611269.1, read on the forward strand.
TACCTACAAAATTGAAAGGACATTTTATTCTCTCTAGCACAGTGCCTATGGTTTGAGAAGTTCACTTGGTTTTGCCGTCTGTTGTTGCAAGCTTTGATTAGATCTGAGCCAAGATTTTAAATGAAAAAGGAGATTATATATGACTTTGTACTAAAAAGGTGTGAAATCAGTGGTTTCAAGTACTTCAGATATAAGACTCCCAGCAAATCTGTAGTGTCCTGTAGATTTGTTGTAAGTGGTGAGACATGATCTAAGGTTTACTCAGTGCTAGAAAAAAAATACAAGGGCATTTTAGGCTATCTGAGCAAACAGGTGGCTTAACAATGAGTGAATGATTTCCTGAAAGTATTGCAGAGGCATACTGCTACATTTCAGTTAGATAGGCAGCCTTTTTTGCACAGAATAAGAAGCATTACAGTTTTGAACACTTCAGTTACAGTATTTTAAGATTTTTTAATCACATACTCTATTGTTTCCAATTGCTAAGGGAGAGATGCAGGGTCCTACTCTAGTAACCAGCTGCATTATCACCTCTAAACACTCATACGACTTGGAAAGTCCTTTTAGATGTCCTCTTGTGACTAGTAGTTCAGCAGTTCGTTCCAGATATTTTACTGGACAGGAAGTGGCCCTCACCCTTTCTTTATCCAGCCTATACTATTGCACTCTGGTGTCTCATAAATCTCTTCTCTTGTGAAAGAAAAGAGAACTTACTCTGAGTTGAATTCAACTGTTTCTCTAAAAGGAGACAAAAAAATGTTCACTGAAGACTTTTTTCTACTGCAGTATAAGAATTGCTCATCAGGTTAAACCTTAATTTCTCAATTCTTTTGCCTTGCTTGCAAAATAACTGTAGATGTACTTTGGAGTGGTGGCTTTAGTCTGAGGTCTTGCTCGCAGGACCGGTTATTCTACTACGCCTATAACAAGTTGTGAGTTGGTGGCTGCTCATCTCACTCCTCTCTTCTCGCAGTCTGAGCATCAATGGCTTAAGTGCTGCCTGCTTTTTGACACAGCCTTCCTGTTACTCAGCAGCCCTTACCTGTTATCTCAACAACACATTTCTGAATGTTGTAACAAATGTATCGAGTATCATCCCTCAGATTTCTCTTTTTCCCCAAATCTCAGATGAAAATGTACTGCCATTCTGCCTTGATTTAAATCCACTTCCTCTGTTATGTATGATTATCCCATAACATGGTTGAGGATGCAGTCCTCAAGGGAGAAATACAAAGAAAGTGAAATCATAGAAGTTCTCTGTGTGCAGGCACAATACATAT
>NW_009611269.1:13758-33986 GCF_000690535.1 Cariama cristata
AATGGGAGATTATCTTTCCTCTACTTTCATGTATTCAGACTTAGCCTAAATACAGAGGCTGCCTCATTCTCTGTACTGGACTCTGATCACAGCTGGAATGCTACCACAGGTATGCGTTATTGTTATAAAATAAGTATTGCTACACAATTGGGGCATCATTATGGTGAAAGAGAAAGTTATCACCAGAAGGGAAAGATGGCACAATTATTTTGCTAGCCTTTAGTTCAGAGACATCTGTTGTTTTCATTTGATTGATTATCTGGATCATTCCAGTTTTACATTAATGTTATGGAAAATAAATTTCCTTGGGGGCTGTACTCTTTATATGGATTCCCAGGTAAGAAGGCCACTGATATATTGGCCTTTTCATTTGGAAAAATCCTCCCTGAATGATATAAATCCTCTGCTTATAAAAGATCCACCTTAAGTGCTCCTCCTTCTTTGCAATAAACCTTTGTTGTTTGATTTGTTTCTTGCAGCCTCAGCATTTTGAGGAAATGCCCTTTTGTACTTTCTACCGAATCCTTGGACTGACATCTCTGGAAAAATGCCTTTTTTCTCTCAGAATTCAGTAAGCCTAAAATGGTTTTGGAATTGCCAAATAAGAGCAAGTGATTAAAATGCTGTATGCGTGGAGGTGCAGGTAAAATGCCAGACTCTGGGAATTCACAGTGATGAGCTCAGCCTCCCTCTCTCTCTGTTCTTCTCTTGCCAGTTTTCCTCTTTTTCATCCTCTTTTCTCACTTCCTCTGAACCCCCACTTTTTTCTCTCTATCTTCCCACATACAAGTTTATTTTTAAGGTAAATATTCTAACAGGTGGATAAGGCATCAGCCCTCTGAGCCCTTCACACTTTACAGAGTGGCTCTGGCACCATGGGAAGACTTGTCAGACTCTTTGTGGAATAAAAGACACCCAGTTACTGTGTCTTTAGTGCTGCTGTGGCAACACAATAAAAAAAGAAGGCATTAGAATAAATGAAAAGGAAAGAAAAAGAAAGGGATGGTTTGGGTGTCAAGATACAGAGTACAATGTTGGGGGGCTGAACTTGGAAAGGATGCTTTACATGGAGCAGCATTTTCTTACTCAGCAGAAAGGATTCTTGACATGGAGGAGCATTTCCTTACCCAGCACCGTGCTCTGTCTCTAGCAGCTGGAACTCATGGCAACGACAGCCAGCTCTCCTCATTTCCTTGCTGGGAGGGGTAGTAGGGTAAGGAGACCAAGGTTACTTCTTCTGGTCATATTTCCAGGGCTTGGATCCAAGACCCAGTTCTCATGGTGTGTGTCCACAAGCAAGTCCATCCTGCTGCGCCCTATCTCCAGCAAGAACTTTGTGGTTCTCCCTGCTGTGTTTGCAGCCATTTGGAATGATCCATCCACTCTTCTCACTGCCAGCATCTCTCTTCTCTTCCTTGCTGTCACTCATTAGGTACTCACATTCATTTCCAGCTCAAAAGGTTTTCTGTTTCAGTTTTCTCTCCATCACCTTCATTCCATTTCTGCACATTGCTTTCTCCTGCCCATTTATCTCCTGCTGGTTCCCAGACTGCACCCTAGTTAGCTAGGCACTTTCTGGCTGTGTGAGCTCTGTAGATCACTGCTTGCTCTCCTTTTCCCTACTCAGGCTGGTGCTCATTTTCTTTAGGATATTTTATGCCACTCTGGCTGTGTGCTGCGGCTCTGAAGTGGGAGTAAGTGTAATTGATGCAGGAAGAGATTTTCAAAGGCACAAATGGAAGCCAGATACCTGACTCTTGATGACTCTTAATGGCAGCTGGGTGCTTGATTGGTGGTTATGCCTTCAAACATGTCTCCCATGCTTTTTAGATTGTAAAACACTTTCAAGAATCACTGAGAATCAGATGCAAAATTAGAGTTTCTTTTGACTTCCCAGGATTAACTTTCTCTAGGGCTAGCCAATAAATGCTCTGCTCTCCTTTTGTTACCTTTCTTCTTTGGGGCCAAATCCAGAAGTCAGCTGAGTTGGTGGATACATACCCACATAGGAAAAAAGTCAAACTAAATTAGGATTTTCAGATTTGAAGCAAAGAGCTGTTCATCTGTGTGGAGGCTGGTGCATGATTTATCTCCTTTCCCATTATCAGTCAGTACACTTTGTATAATTCACTATTTCATGACAGAAACAGCAGTATCCATTTATAATTGTTGTTGCACACCCATGTTAGCAAATGTCCTTTGCTAATGATGCTAGAAGCGTTAGTGAGTCTCCTATATAGAGAAGAAATTACTGAAAATATGACGTCTCAGATTTTAGCCTATTTACATTTCAGTTGTTTTCTTTTAAGTTCATTTCATTCCTCACATCCACTTCCAGCAGATATCAAAGCCACTTTGTGTCCCATGTCATCCTGTCATAGTTGTAGATCTGTTAGAGGGAGGTTACTTTGCAGAGAGACCGAGCAGCTAGAGAAGGCAGAAGTTCAAAATGAGGAGATGGTGTTCTCATTTGATTCCAGAGATATTAAGTTCTGCAGGAAAAATAGAAGGACAAAAAATTATTTCTCTTTGGAAGTGGATTCCCAGAAATTCTACTAGCACTGTATAATTCAAATTTTACTCTCAATCCAAAGTCTGGATAAGAAACCCCTATTGTAGGGATATAGAAATAAGAGAGTAGTGGTGCTCTGGCTTGCAAATTCACAGAGCGCAACCGACTCCAGGTTATCTATGATGACACAAACCACTGTTTCTCTCATTCCTTAGGATTCGCTGCTGCTCTGCAGCCTTGATAAGGAGGTTGCTTCCCCATCACATGCACAGTTCCCCAGCCTAGGCACAACAGGTGAGTCTTTACCTTAAACAAGAATCATATCAGTAATTTTCCAATTTGGCCTCTGAGTGAGGGATTTTAAGCACAAGTGTGACACCTATCAGAATGACCTGGGATCAAACTGCAGACCTCAAGGAACAGGTTGCAGCAATTTCAATCAAAGCTTAGTGCTAATGCTAGAACCATCTTTCTTCCCTAAAGGTTCAACATGGAGGAGGGAAAAGATTCAGAAATTGATACTCACTGGTGGGCTGCAGATCCCAGGAAATGGAGGCTTCTAGTGTAAGGGTTCTTCATTCAACGCTATTTCTACCCTATTGCTAAGAACAGCTTAAAATCCTCTTTTAGCTATAAATTTCTCTGCGTTTTTGAAAAGATTAAAATTTTTCTGAATAACCACATTACAGTTAAGCCAACACAGTTTAGCTATAATTGGCGAGATTCTCATTTACACTGATTTTCCTTTAAGACCTCTTTGTGTGGGAGGAGTGTTGCAAAGTGCAATTACACTTCATTAATACTCACCTTAAAGTCCCTTATACCACCAAAGCAGCTGAAAGGCATTACTGTGAAAATAAGAACCCAGTCGAAGTACTCCGTAGTCTCAATTCCATTTTGCATTACGGCCAATTTCCCCCACTTTGTCAATATAAAAAGACAGCAAATTCTCTTTACCCACTTTTTAAGGCTTCCTTTTAGGAAGAAAGCAGTATCAAAACTATTAGTGTAAGTGAAAATCAGGCCCAACATCCATATGTTTAGTTTCACGTTTCCAAATTAATCAGAGGAAGATGGAGATAAAGCCCCTTTTCAATTAAATCTGTTCCGGTAGATTGACCGTGTGCCTGCGCATGGGTCTGTGAACAGGGCTTGAGGTTCCAGGAGCTCCACAGTCCGGCTCCCCAGGGCTCCTCATTGCCACGGCTAAGATAGGCTGAGGAAAAGGTTCATTAAAACAGGGCTGAGTGAAGAAGTCTCTGGAAGAACTGAGTTTCTTTGAGTAGCCACATTCTCTCCAACTGAACTGCTAATTCTCACAGCAAGCCCCACTCTTCCCAGACATCTGGTGTAAGAAAAATTTTAAGACAGCCATAAGAAACTAGAAAATGTTCTTCTTTTATGACTGAAAGTAGAAAGTTGCCAATGAGATATATTACATGTCCCCATGGGCAGGACAAGCTCTGCCTAAATGATTCCTGACAGATGTTTATCCAGCCTATTCTTCAAGGACCAAAGAATACTCTACAACCTCCCCAGACAATCTATTTATTTCAGCAGTTCATTATCTTCACTTTTAAAATGTTTAATTTGGCTTGCCCTTATTGCAGTCTGAGATCTTTATTCGTCTTCTATCTGTGATTGAAAAAGGATTATAGGTTTCCTCTCTGTGTCAGACTTTTCGCATGTCTCCCGTCAGTCTGCTCGTCTCTGGTTTGACAGGGCTCAGTTCATTCAGTGTTTCCCATAAGCCATGATCACTAAGCCTCTGATTGTACTTACTGCACCCATGAACTCTCTCCATCCCATTTCTCAAATGAGGTAACACAAATTGACAGAGACCTTCTACACGTTTAAGAGAGAAACAAGGACAGTCCCACTGTCTTTACTGTTTTATTTTGCCATTAAAGTGCATTTTGTTGAGGCAGTATATGACCAGGGAGTTTGAACTTCACCATCATGTTTAGTTCAAGTAAAGCCTGATCCATACCAAATTAACTTTCTGTGTTTATGAGTTTGTGTAGGTCTTTCCTTGCTAAATCAATTCACAGCTGGTGAAAGAAAAATAAAGTTGGAAATGAATGAGAAAGACCAAACTGTGCTTACAAATATTGTTTCTGGTCGGTTTGTGTTGGATAAATTCCTTGTTAAGTAATCAAACTCTATCATCCTGATCCTCTGATAATTATTTATGAATGTGATTTGTTGACATTAGATATTTGAACATTGCTGTTTGAAATGCTCACTGAGGCTGCTGCTTAATGAACCAGAGTTACCAGAATTTGAGACCATAAGCTGTGCTCCCAAATACATCCCCAAGTTTGCTGAGACAAAAGGGCCTTACTTGATTAAAATCTACTTATTTTATGTGTGCTGCTTCTCTTTGAGTCAGTACTGAAAAAAGACAAGGCCTCTGAAGACTATTAAGGAATGTGGTGGAACTGAAAGGCAACTGATTACTTGCTGTAACTAAAGAGCTCTGCCTTTTTCATAAGAACTGAGATAGAAACCCACGAACCTCAAGAATTACATACAAGAAGTTAAATTTAGGTTACTGAAACACTGACTTCAGTAGGACTTGTCCTGCATTATTCCGGAGTGTTGCTGAGGATTGTTAAACAGTTGTCATGTTCCTCTCATGAGACAGTTTAATTTCACTGTTAGATAAAACCTACCCATCTCTATTAATCTTTTGTGCATTTCATCAAGAAGCACTTTCAGTGTTAACAGTAATTCTACTCCACTGCAAACTTTGGCATTCTGATCAATAGTATAGGATGAAAGTTGGACCTTTTAGTTTATTTTTGAAAATGTGGAAGAGGTAAAGGGAAGTAACCTGCCCACCTCGAATTAGTCAAAGGTCTATGCCCTTTGTCTTTGGGAAAATTAAACCCAAAATTACACTAGATCTGAAACAAAGACTTGAACCTGATTCTCCTGTTTTCCAGGCACATATACCTTCACCAAACTGTTCTCCTTGTTTTGAGCACAGGTCCCATTCTAGGTTCGAGAATGTCAAAACTAATGATTTTATGATGGCATTGTCAATTTTTTGGTATTCATTTCAAGATATCTTTAGAGATCATGGGAAAAAGCAACAGGTGTGTTTTATCAGATTTACAACAAGACAAATTGTGTCCTAGAATTACCTGCTTCTCTCCTTTGGCCGTAATGTCACCCTGGAGTCAGCAGCTATGTCAGATATGTAAATATCCAGATGAATCCAACTCTGGATGTCTTTTCAGTCCTAGATACAAGAATAATGCAAACCCACTACTGAAAGACACCTAAGCTGACCAGAACTGTGGAACTGAGCTCTTCCCTACCAAATGGATTTCAATAACGTTCTCACCTGGAGACTGGCCTGAACTTTACGAAATATATTAATTCTCTGCACATTGGGACACTTCTGGAAAGGTTTATAACTGCAATGAAAATGTATTTTCTTGTAAAGGAAGTCCATTTTAAAAGGACAAACCTCAGTAAAAGATGCAGATGAAGCTTATACCTCAACCACATGGCACCCTCCTCACCCTACCCACCTTTAAGGTTGTAAGTTAATCCACTTTGTGAGCACCTCCTACTTTTTCCTAAGGAAAGGAAATTTGTTTGTACTAAAAAATACAGCAAATCAGGCCTTGACAGACCTTGGGTCAGCAGAGTTGGGCACAGTGTACAAATAGATATATTCATTTGCTACTAGTTCTCCTTGGACAGAACTGTCAAGGCTGCCTTTGAATCCCTGTCTTACCTTGTCATTTCCCTTTGTAACGAGTGGTAGCCTCCCTAAATGACCAGACCTACTGAGATTACAGTGAAGCTGTTTCTCACTGCCTTTTGCCAAAATCTTATCAGGAGAGCAAAGAATAAAAATCAGAGAAAGAAAGGGAACTGAATGTCTACAGAGCTCTGGCGTCTCATGCTGCCAATCCCTTTAACCTTCACAAGCTGGAATTACTTAAAAGATTAAAAACAGGCTGGTGAGTGCCCTTCTGTTCCTCTGTATACTAATCATTTTATTGCCATGACAGCTATGCTTCCCATAGGCACTGTGAGTATGACTGCCGCTCTTCACGAAATACACCTCTTTGTTAACCTGCCAGGCTTGCTAGCTACCACTGAGGTTCCAAATGTAAATCAGTGGGAACATCTGAAGTAGCAAATTCATTGGGTTTATGGACATCATTTATTACAAACCACATTCCTTCCTGAAAAGGCCTCATTGTGGTGGCCCAGCAGGGCTGTTAAAGTTCCCATTTTTGTGAGAAAACTGTATTGTCCTGTATGCTTGCACCCTGCCCCTCTCATTAATCTTGCTGCAGAGCTTTCTGGGGAAGATGATCCTCCAGGGAGCTGAAAGGGGAAGGGATTTGGGTATGTGACATCTCATCATGTTCCTCCTCTTTGGCTTCCACTGGAATAAATGAGCAGTGCTTTGCTGTACTCTGTGTGTTCTTGTTTTACATCTGCCCAGCTGCATGCAGTCACACAAATCAAAGGCTGAGCTTGTAACGCCTTCAGTGTTGTGCAGGCAAATGGCTAATAAGTTGTCCTGCTTTGAAGAGTTTATGCCAGCATTTCAACGTGTAATACAATGCAGCAAACAGTTGTGGGGTCATGGGGGCGGAGGGTGGAAGAGATAAACTAACACTGTTGCACACACTTACAAAAGAAAAAAAAAAGTCTTAAATTCTTGTATTTATGTCTCTGCAGAGCCTAAAGTGTCCCAATCAAGCTGAGGGGTTCCTTGTGTTGTAAACAGCAAATACAAACAGAAATAGGCTGTTACTGCTGCAAACAGCTTGCAGTCTGCAAAGTCAAAGCAAACACAAAGTAGGTGAAGGAAAAAGAGGAGATGTCAGAAGTAAAATGGCTTTCCCAGTAACATACATCTTGCTAGGGTTTTGCAAAACAGCTCAGGTCCCACTTCTAAACAAGTCCATGCCCTACCTCCCAAAGGGGAATAAAGTCCTTGATCAGTAGTCAACTATGATGGTGAATAATTTACATCAGTAATACAGACTGGGTATGAGAATCTCTCCTCTTCTCTTGTGCTGTTTATTTCAAACTGCCACCAATTAAATATGCTTTTTTTTTTTTTTTGGTTGCCGTTCTGCCCTGAGCTCCCCTTTGTACTTAAGTCAGAAGTTTAATTTTATTTTCACACCCCAGGTGCTTGGTACCTTGAAGATAATTCACATTCCATCTGTAATTATATTATTATTATTTAAAAATACCCAGCAGCTAGTAAGGCAATTGATACCAGTCACATAAACTCCTTAGCTCTGAGGATCAGAGATTTAGAGAAAGTGAATAAAAGTTGATGGTAGATTTGTCTGTCCATCTATTCATCCGTCATACCTTTCCTATCATCCTTTACTTTTGTTTTTCCCTGTGGAAGGAACAGGTATGCTTTCCCATTACAGCTGCTGACGTATTACTTTGGAAATAAAATCTACAGAACTCAGCAGAAACAAACCAGTATAGAACAAGAGTAGATTTATTGAATGATGAGTTGGTGGTTCTGTGTATGTGCTTTCTTCAGGCACACACCAGTTATTTAATCTTTGCCATAGACATTCAGACGTTACCTCTGGCATAGTTTAAGTAAAGTCCCAGTCTCTGAGAGATAAAGATGTCTGGGAGACTTGATAATTCACAGAAAACCCACTGGTCACATTTCAAAAGACAATGAAGTGATTTTTGATAGTAAGGCTCATTTTCCAAGCAGGTTAGACTATTTTATTTAGGTTCTTTAAAAAATGTTCCCCCAGCTCACTACAGACGCAGCAAGCAATTATGGTATCCTCAAGTGCTCCTGAATCTCAGTGTTCCTGAATAATGAATTGTTTACTCTCCAGTTAAACAGAATTTAAGACCACATATTCTGGTGACCTAAAATCAGTTTGTTAGAACACATCAGGAATTTTTATTAAAGGGTTTTCTCTTTTTTAAGGAAAAATGTGGATTTCTAAACAGTACATTTGGATTGGAAAAAATTATTTTACCATCTGAAAATTTTGAACAATCCTGTTTCAGATGAAAATTTTAGAGGAAATTTTTTCAAATAGAAGTCTTAAGGAATATTCAAGTCTATGTGAAAGTCTATCATTTCAACTCTTCAGTGTCTACTCTAGAAAAAAATATCCTAAGTTTAGGAATTTTCTGGTTTATGAATTCTATTTTTAAAACAGCTATCATTCTTGTGTTTCTTGTATATATGGTTTTAACTCTGTGTTTCTAAACTGTGTGACACAATCAGCATATAAGCAACACTCCCACTGATTTAATGTATTGAGGATATCAATGTTTTGAAAAATCTTCCTTTAATTTCTTCCTTTGTCACTTACTGAACCTGACTGACTTCAGTGATAGAAATGCTGCTCCTGGATCCCACCAGTCATATACAATCCTCAACACTATAAGATAAAACACAGCCAAACCCCTTCTGACTAACACCTAATAGTTACCCATACGTTCACTGTATTTTTGTCCACCCTTATGTCTAAGTGTGCAGAACAGTATCTACAGCAAAAGAGTAAACCATCAGGATTAGAGAAATTTATTTTCTTTATTCTACTGGCTTTAGCCTATTGCTACATAAAGAAAATGGTTGGTTTCCCTTTTTATCTGAAAGGGGAATAGAAGATGTATGGTAACATACTGTGTTCCTGCAAGTTATCGTAATGCTCAGAGTGCATTAACCAGGGTTACATTTAAACAAGGTTTTGTTAACAAGTCACTAACAAGGAGTAGCAGTTTTATAAGCTATCCTGCCCCAGCCAATTACATGTAGTAGCTTTGGCACAGATAATGACATAGATTGGTGAGTGGGAGTTTACGTTTCCATTAAAGGTTTAAAAGGTTTTACTAGTCCAAGCTGGTCTTTCTTTGAAAATATCTGAATTATAGAACAAACTGAGAAGAAAGATCAGTTATTAATAACTGTCCTGAAAAATTAAAACAAAACTGTGAAAAGATAACTGTACTGTAGCTGTAAAGAAGTCCTTCAGATGCAGCTTGCTGGATGATACAGTTAGGACCATTTTCTTTTAAGTCTCTTGATAATTTACATTTGCCCTTGAAAGTCTCAGTTCCTGGAGTCATGGGATTACACAAACTTCACAACAGTCATGGATAAAGAAGAACAATTCTATTCCTCGAGTTTTGGGAATAGAAAAGTTGGAGACTATTAACTGTAATGTCAAGCAGCAGAAAGTGAAATGAAAGATTGAAACAAATTTTATTTACATCCTAATATATAGTATTTCATACATTTCAAAATAATATGCAATATTATTTTTTAAATTCCATCAAGACTCTCACAGCTCTTACAAATCTGGAGTTGCAGGTGATATTTTAGAGCCTGGAAGAAAGCACAGAGTACAGCAGGCGTGTTTAAAACAGGCATGGCCAGACTCTAGCAAGATGTGCTGGCTATATGCCCCTGTATACATTGCTAGTATTTTGCTACAAAGCAGAGGATTCAGTTGAGTAGTGCTCTAGCGCTTCGAGGGGAACATCGAATTGATTACTCAAACTGTTATGCCCTCAGATACGCATGCCAAATTCCCTTTGTGCCGAATGCATATTTAAGGCCCTGAGCACATGGGAATTTTGAGGTTAAATTGCCATCAATATTTATGGATACAAGTAATAAAGGTAGCTTTTCAGATCTTAAATTTCATTCAGGTGGTGACTCCAAACGGATATTGCATTTGAAAGCTGGAATTTGATAAAAGCGTATTTTCTCGCATCTTCTACCTCTCTTGTCTCTATTGATTGTGAGCTGTGTGCTGTAGGGACTGTCTTTTATTAAATAAGTGTACAGTGACTAGCACAATAAAGCCCTGATTTTTTTCTGGAGTCTCTAAACACCATTGCAATGCAAATAAATGAGTTCAACATCATTCATTTCTACAGTGAGGAAGGCTAGTTCCCTTCACTGCAGGCATTACTGAGAGATATTTATACTAACTAAACAGACATAGGAGTTCCTCCTGGTCTAAAATATGTGTGTGTGTTGGAATAGGACTTGTGATAGCACAAGATAATTTTTCTTCTTGGCTGAGGAAAGATGAGAGGAGCAGTAGCACTGAATGGTCAAATGAATGTATCCAGAGTGCAGATGTTCAGGCTATAAGAATATCTCTGCTTGGGCTGAGTAATTTAAGCCTAATATTGTCTGCTGAAAAACAACTCTGTCTGGAAACTCACCTCAGACTATAAAAAGAAAACATGTGAATGGTCTCACAGCTCAGCGATAGCCTGGAATATTGTTCCATCTACTTGAAACTATATGTAACATATTGCTGACTAGCAAATTCAGAGCTCTTTGACTCATACAGACTCTGCAGGTGTATGACTTGGACCATTCCTGAGATGGCTCAGTAAGATGGTGATATTTATAAGCAGAATTCATACAGTTATCCTCAAAACATATTCCTTCTCCTCCTCAGTTATTACCTGAACTGCCTGGTATCAAATAAGCTAAATCCATCCTACTGAAAGAGCTATAGATTGCTTTTTGACAGTACATTTTGCATGCACTGTCTGCAAGAGGTGCTGCTAGCATTGGAATTAACTTACTATTGTATAGACATACTAGTTTCTCTCTCTGTTTTTAATGTGGCATTGAGCTATGGTGTTAGCTGATGAAAAAAATCCAGTGCATTATTGCTTGAGTAAAAGACAATAAAGTTTGACAAGTGAGAATAAGGAATGACATCTTATTTGCAGTGATCCTTTGTCAATTATCTACCTTTTCCTTAAATGGCTAGCAGTAAGTGAGAAATTGTTGGCTGTGGGTTTATTACAAGATATGGACTGGGGAAAGGTGGCTTGAGGTTCCTGTATTAATTCAGATTTTTTTTTATTCCAAAGCTCTTAGAATTGATTTGGTCCACTTGAGCGATTTGTTTAACCCCAGTGAGAGAGAAGGAGTAAAGTACAAACTCATGGCAGAACGCTTGCAACAGCAAGCAATGTCTGGTCAGAGCTGCATCATCCAGGCTCTGTTCTAGGCTATGACACTGACTTAACTCATCATATCACATAAGCACTCTCTTCTGTTGTCCCCATGGAAGATGATAATAATAAACTACTTCAATGAGGCACAATACATCAACTCTACTAGTGAATGCAACTTTCTCCAACATTTAGGTATGTACTAAGCCATAGACCTGTCAACTAAAACTGCTAATTCTGTCATCTTAGAATGAAATCTACAGAGTCATATAAAGTAAAGCTTGAAAAGATAACAAAAGGTTCTCTAGTCTGTCCTCCTTTCCTGAGGATGGATTAATATCTACTTTAACTATTCCTGGCAGGTGCTTGTCTAGGCTATTCTTAAAATGTTTGAGGATGCAGACACTGCTATCTCCTTATCCAGCTTGTTTAAGATCTTGCTTATATTTTATATTTTAATTTTTTTCCTAATATTGAGACTTAACTCATGCTTCCTGCAATTTAATCATGTTTCTTCTCATCCTGTGCACAGCTGCCAGAAGTCATTTATGTCATGGGATACCATGTATGGAGATTGCCTGTGAGAAAATAAAACACAATTTTGCAATATCAAGTGGAGGCACACGGGTATTCAGGAATTATTTACTGCAGGCTACTGCTTTAATTGTAGTCTTGCTTATGAAAAAAAGTTAAATATAAAAAATTATAATTTAAGGCCAGTGCAAGGGCTGCTGAAATCAGTGGAGATGTTTTACATTGTCTGTCTTTGTGCTTTGCAGCTGAAAAATGAATTAATTTTCAAAGTAAGAAGTGATTTAATCCTCTCTCCTGCCATGAGAGTGTACCTGTACCATTTCACTTGGGAATTATGTCTCGTGTTTTCTAGTTGCTTTTTTAAATGGAATTGGCCTTTCTTTTCATCAAAGGGAGAAGGAGATCTTCCATTGATTTAAACAAAAATCAGTACTTTATTTTGCCATTAATTCCCCTGAAATCAACAGGTCATTTCTGAATTAAAATGTTATTTGTCACGAAAATGTAAGCCTGGATGTACATAGTGGGCCTACTTTTCATGGCCCTTGGGTTTCATGTAAGTGTAACATCACTGATCATTTTCTTGATGTACAGTGTGTAAGCAAGCAAAGATCTGTAGCACTCCTACTCATCTCTGTCCTTGATAATCCTAGATACTGGGTGCACCTTACAAGGAATAAATGAGCAGAGAAGTCAAATGCAAAGGCCACACCTACAGGTATATTTTTTTGACTATACAGACTTGAAATAAAACATTAATCTGTGGCTCAAACAACATTTTTGCACTTATCCACCTGTGGGAACGATGTGTGCAGTCATTTGATATGTGTGCTCTTCTCTCCCAGTTGGACTTGCAAAATCAAAGAGTGGGACTAGGAATGAATCTGAACAAACCAGCAGTACCAGTTGACATATTGCTATTTTCTGCTCCCCCACAGCAGAGATGCAAAGTATGAAAAGGGATCCCACCAACTGAGATGAGCTCAGCACAACTTGGACAAGGTCATCTTCAGGTGAGTGTTGTTGGTATTGCCATGACTGACCACAATTGGCACAGACTATAGCAATTTCAGTTCCCATCTCCCTATACACAGGGAATGTATCCAGGGGATTGCTTCCCAAATGTCCATGTCAGGGGCATGAAGTGGACAGCTCCTTTTGTGCTGTGCTTCACAATTCTTTCCAGGAAGCTCTATCCCTCAGTCTTCTGCTACAGTAAGTGGTTGATCCTGCTTTCTGTTCTACCCCTCACTCAAATTGACATACTTGTGTTGCTATGCGAGTGTATGAGATATACGAGTGTGTCACAACCCCCAAACCAAATCTTCTGTGACATTGAAGAGGGAGAGTGAGTATTTAAAAACTCAGTAATCAAAATTATTTTTCAGTGACTCCGTGTTAAACATCCCTGAAAACATCCTCACATCCACAAGGAGGATATCTGATCCCTTGGAGAGAAGACACGGGTCTTTCATGGTCTGTCATCATCCTTCTCTAGCATACGCACAAAGAAAGTGAACTTCTTAGCTCAAATTATCAGAATCTCTACATAAAATTGCCAATGGCAGAACTAATTATCCACTTTAAGAAACCCAACTAGAAAAATACAAGGTTAACAAATCAGAATATGGCAACAAAGACTTTCAGTCAGATACCCCAGAGTAACAAACACAAAACTATGTACAGGTTGCACCCTGAATCCACCTTACAAGGAGTACTTGCTTAACAGCCATCTTCTGGGACTGTGATGCTCCTTGATGGTTCCAGTTGTGTAAAGGAAATGTAATTTAAAAAAGACTACTGCATTTACAGGGCCCAGAGAGCAGGCTTTATCAGTTTGGAAGGACTGCTCAACTGAATGTGTTTTATCCTTTGTCTCTGGGCTGAGATCTCTTTTCTAAACTTTGCAATGATCTGCCAAAAGGGATGAGTGGATGACAAATGAAAAGTATGGATCAACATCTTGAGTAGGGCCTGTGGAGAGGAATTTTTAGAACCACACAAGGGAATGAGCAACGAGATGACACAAAGAAAGATTCACAGGTGAAAGCTGCCAGTCTAGCACCTTTCCACCATCACTAATTTAACCTTACTCTAAACTCTCTAAAATAGTAGCTAGTTAAGAAGTGCATGGTGTCTGGAGGATGCCAAGGAGTGCTAGCAGCTGGAAGGAGCTTCAGATTGCAATAGCTTTTCTTAGTCAAGGTAAAGTTCGGACACCCTTGAACTCCCTGCCCTATATCCCACCCTTGGCATGTGCTCTGTTTGCAATGTCTAGGTTAAAGGTCTAGGGAATTGCAAAAGTTGCCTTTAGATTGCCTTGTAATAAGTGCTTTTACTGGCACTTGAGAACATATATCTGGCTGCCTGTTAGCAAAATTT
The DNA here is from genome assembly GCF_000690535.1 of Cariama cristata. Classification (NCBI taxonomy): domain Eukaryota; kingdom Metazoa; phylum Chordata; class Aves; order Cariamiformes; family Cariamidae; genus Cariama; species Cariama cristata. The sequence goes on from NW_009611269.1 coordinate 28,154, forward strand.
CTGTTTCCTTCCTGTGTGGGCATGCTGAATGCATCCACTGTTGTTTCTTCACTATTTCCCCTTTGGTGCCATGCTCCCTTCTTGTACCTCAAAATATTAACAGCTGTTGTTCAGCAACTGCTTAGCAATGGTACTACCAAAGCCTCAGATTGGTTTCCAATATACCCGTTCAGGGAGAAAAAAAACACAAAGGAAAGAGAGGAATATTTGTTTAGGACCCATGAACAACCACTGACTCTTCCTAGGCATTTAGGTCCAGATTCCCAGAAGGATTTAACACTAACTTCTGTTAAAATCAATTTGGATTAGGTACTTTTTAAAAAATTCATGCTTTAGAGAGTAAGCACTTCACAGCAGTGACCAATGTATTCAGACACCCTAAAGTTAAGCAGAGTTGCTGCAGGAAGATGAAGAGGATTATAACTATAGTTGTTGTTGAGGTTGTTACAGCAAAATTATTAATGAAGATGTTTCTGTCACTGACAGAGTGAGAGGATTCTCTCTTGATTTCTTTAATGTCTCATTTGATTTCATATCAGTCCCAAGAAAGTCAAAACACAAAGATCCATGATGGGTATTTTTTCAGAGACATGAAAAGAGAGAGAGAAATAGAAGGGTGGATATAATAAACATATTAGACAAGTAAAATAACCCAATTTGTCAGAAGACAAAGCATCTGAAACCATGTAACCATCAGATGTTCCTGTTGAGATACCACACTTCCAGTGACATTGATTTTCCAGAGTGCAACTGATGTTAAACACTTTGCATTTCCTTTATTTAGCCACTGAACTTTAAAAAGCACCATTACTATTTTGGCGAGAAGGCTAGGGCTGAATTTCCAGAGCTACCATGTTGTTCTACTGCATATTGAAGCACTGAATTGTAGGATCATTTTATGTTAGCAATGAGCTGGAGGGTATTTTGGGAATGTGATAAGATGTGGGAAAGTGCAGAGAGTTATGCAGGGAGGCGAGTTTGTGGGGCAGGAGATAGATAAGCTTGAGAAAGAAGGCCATGGGAGCAGGATGAGACAGGGAGCTTGTATGTTAGACAAAGAACTTGTGTTTAATTTACATGGAAGCTATGCATGGCATAGAGACCTATCAGAATCCTTGCTAAGGAGCATGATAGCTGTATGGACAGTACATGTAACCAATTAGAGCTTGAGCAAGCGTGTGTACGGAAGTAGAAAGCAATATATAAGATGTAGCCTTCTGATTAATAAACGACTTCTCTGATCATCATATTGGTGTGCTGAGTTGTCCGTGCCTCGCATGAACAAAGAACCCCACACTGAATAACGAAAAATTAGGAAAAAGCCGTGTGTGAACAGTAAAGTGTTGATAAGACCTGGGTCATATTTCCATTGCTCTTAGGTGATACTAGGAATATATATAAGACCAAAAAAGTATTTGTCACACATTAAATTCAGGATTATTAACTACCCTAAACTCTGGAGAGAGTCCTTGTCTTCTCACTATTCTGAAGTCCTCAGAGGAAGAGGGCTCACATTTACTCCTCGGTTCTGACATACTCTGAATGCTAATTCAAACACAAGGGCTGGATCTGAAAGACAGAGAATATCTGCTCTTCTTCTCCTCCAGAGATAAAGCATTCACAAGATAAGAGGAGACAACAGAATATGTTCATCTTGTCAAATGACACTTTAACTGGAGTATAACTTCGTAACTGCTGTGTTTGTACAAATTTAGCATATAGAGTGATACTGGCAAGCACCCCTGGAAATTTTCTGAGCTGTAGCATGTACAGCATATCTTTCTGCTCCTAACATGTTCTTGTGCAGTCTCTCTGCAGTAAGAAGCAGAACAAATCTGTTTCAACAGCACCGCTTGGATCTTTACTACACTGATGTCTAGAGGTAGTAGAAGTCATTGTCAGCCTGCATTTGTTCCATGTAAAGCAATGTGAGCACCACCGTGCAAAAGATCACTGGATCCTTGTCAAAGAGACATGTGAAGAAAGGTTGAGGGGGAACGGATGTATGGCATGGAGCTTTGGTTACTTACATAAGTAAAATCTACTGAAATTGCTATGAGCATATTTGCATAGATTTGTTTGTCTTCATACTGTTAATATTCTAATTAATTTATAGTCTCTATCCCTAAAGTCATCATGATCACCTTGAGGTGTTTTTTATCTCCCTCTTTACAAGCCTAGACAACAACACATGCAAATTAAATATAATGGCACAGTATTTCAGAGAAAAATTCAGACAAGAGTCAGTGAATACACGCAACCTATTCCCTCAGACAATTCTATAAATATCAGCCTATTTATTTTTCATTTAGCCCAATGTCACAGAAAGTGAATCAGATCCTTAATATTGTTCCTTAAATTTATTTATGCTGACCACTACACTTATCAGTCTTACAGAAAGACAGAATCTTTCTTATTGCTGGAGCTATAACACGAGGAAGGCTGAGTCAGGAGAACGTGTTATTAGAAAGACTTGGCATCCATATAGCCTGCTTCTTGAGATGGATCTCATGGCATTTGTAAACCTTATGTGTCTGTACAACAATGTATGTACATTGACACACTGTGTTAATTAAGGTATATCGTCTGCATAGTCCACTGATAAAAGCTACTTTATGCAATTATTTAGAAAAGAAAAAAGACAAATGCAGCCCGTCAGTTGGATTAAATCAGAACAGTTAATTATTTATTATCAAATGTATAATGTGGACAGCCCAGCAAACTTACAGAGCAGCAGCAAGCAACATACAAAACAGAAACAGACTCCTAAGCGCTGGTAGTCAAAAGGTATCAGTGTCCTATCTGCAGCGTAACGGCAGATTGCTGCTTCTTTTTTAGATCTAACTGAAAAAAAGCAAAAGCTCTTGGATCAGAGCTCCATAGTATAGATTACAACCCAAACTACCTGTATATATGACAGCAAATGTGTTTTCTCCCTAATGGTCTTCAGTCTCTGCTTGGTGCAGCCTTTTATAAGAGGCAGAGAGGGCTGTACTTTGACAGCTTTGGCCTGCTAAGGATTTCACAAGGTAAAGTGTTGCTGAAGAAATAAGACATTAAAGCCAATACTCTACAATCCTTAAAAGAGTTCAAAAAGCAAGTGTTGTATAAGAAAAGGGTTACAGACCTTGAGAATCAATATGCTTGAAAACTAAGACTGTAACATCAGAGGCTGCTGTTCCTGAGGACTGTTTTTGGTAGAGATGTGTGGAGGTGCAGAGCTTGAATAACCCAGGTGATACAAGGCAACAAGGTAGAGAAACACTCACTTCAGCAAGACACACCAGCTTTTGAACTGGTTTCGAACAAAACCAGTAAATTCCTGTATACTACACACACACACAGACACGTGCACACACTTAGAATGTTGGTATCTCTGCCTATATCTGTATGTATCTATAGCTACCTCTGTCATATATCCACCATATAACTATCCTCCTAGTTAATCCCTTCTTTCTCACCACATCTCTAAAAAGGAATGAAATATCTTGGAAATCTGTCAGTCTTTTGCTTTATTTATTCACACATATAACATTTCCCCTGTTTTAAATGCATTGACTCAGAAGATAGGAGCACTTGCTCCCTTCTGATCATTTATTAAAATGGTTCCTCAAATTCTTGCAGTATTTTACTTCTCTTTGTAACAAGATATTGACATGACAGGAGGTTTTCTTTTTTAAAGGCAATCTGAAAAGAAAAGATGCTGCCTCCCTAAGCAGATAAAAAATGTTTGTTCAATGATTATTCTAAAAGAAAGTAAAAATGAAAGAAGTGGACCAGGCTTGCTGGTTTAAGGATTGTTCCTACTCAAGAGCCATTTCCCTAAGTAGGTTATGTGGTGGTTCTGCAGGTTTTCCCCTTTCCTCTGCCTCTTTCTGCAGTACAATTTATCAGGTACTTTGGCTGTGGCTGAGGTTTCAGGGAAGTGGGTCGTATTACAGATAGCTCATTTATTCAGAACAATATCTTAGTCTTTTGTTCAGCTTTAATAAAATACAATTATTACACTGTCTCTTCTTGTGATTAATTCAGACAATGTTTACAGACAAGGCACTTTGCAGATCTCTGGTGTTATTGCTGTCCAGTGAATTAAACCACGTTCTTCTGCCAGTTGTAATTATAGATCCGTATCTTACTTCTCTCTCCTCTTTTTCCTTCTGCTTTGTCTGTATTAGACCAAACAGATTTTAACCATGATTCCTAATGGTTTGGTGTTGTTTATACTTGCAGAAAAATTGTATCCAATATCAGTTCAGTTGTGCTATGAACTGAATTCAAGAAGCTTATTTGCAGTGCATAACAATTATAGCATTATTGAATCTATGAGTGTATGAACGTTGGATACTAGAAGACAGCATTCCTTGTATTAAATGCATTTTAAGAATACCCTTTTATATAGCTCTGCCTCCTAAAACCACCTGAGCTTATTGATGGTGATAACTGCTCACAATAGATTATTTTCTCCAGACTCATTTGGGTGGTGGTGGCAGAGATTACAGGTAAGAACAGACTTCACAAGGTCTGCTCATGTGAGTAAAGACTTTCTCCAAAGAATCAGTCAGAAAATCTCTCTCTCTGAAAGTGATTTGATGTGAGCTTTGCCAGGTGAAATTATTTGGCTGTCAGAAATCAGATAAGATAGTCAAATTGTATCTTCTTGCTTTAAATGCAATAATTTGTAATTAAAAAAAAAAAGTTGAAGCCAATGGAAGGATAGTCATGTGTTACTGTGGGCCCTGTACTAGGTATTCTGCAGTGCTTCACCACTCCCATTTTTTCTGTCTTCTTTTTCTGATTACCATTTAGGAATCCCAAGCTCAAGCCTGAGACAACTGTGTTTTTCCAGGTGAACAGACTCACATCAGGAAAAAAAGCAGATTCTGACATCAGCAAATTCTTACTATGGTCTATTTTTAAATATTCCAGTGATGTAGAGCAAAAGAAAATAGCCCTGCTGCTTCATCCCAATGAGCAGACTTTCCAATGTTCTCCAGATTCATACTCCAAAGTATGAGACTGAGAGCCCTTGTCAATTCTTGCCTTAGAGTGCACGTCAGAGGGATGTGCAAGGGGAAGGTGAATGAGCTCTGCCTGAGCTCTGAGCCGGTCAGGCAGAAGCCAGGTACCATGAAAAAAAAACAACAGTCATGCCGTTGTTACACTTGCCCTTGAGCTTGTAAGACCAACTGTTCAACAGGGCATAGCAGGTGAAATTCAGGAAATGTCCTAATATAGCTTCTATAGCCTTTGGCTGAAACTGGCTGACACCCAGCATATTCAAAACATGGTAAAAGGACGATTTCTCTCCTTGCAATCGGCTGTGTAGCCGTGCTCTTGGTAACACTGCAGACATTACGCTCATTAATGTGATTACGGCAATATTTTTCATCTTTGGCCTATCAGGATTTTTTGCTTCTGTGTTTAAGATTGCCTCCTCCATTTAATTTGTGTTAGATTTCACAAGTATTGCTGTTCTGAAAGTGTGTTGTTTTGCTTTTTACCTTCTAGTATTTGTGTTTTGAAATGCTACCACAATTGTGCCTCATAGGAGTCATGGTTCAGTTGTTCCATCCACCCATCCTATTCTCCAGGGTGTGCATTCTGTTTAGAGAGCATCCCAGCCATCAGCTGCAAGCTTGTCTTCTTGTGAGGAGGAAAGGTACATAACCATACAGAACCAGCAGAGTATTTTGTGACTAGCGAATAAATTCAAGTTCTTCCTGCTATCTGAATCCCATCTTCCCCAATCTCTAAAAACTGAGATAATGCTTTTGTAATGTTCTTTTTTTTTTTTTTTTTCACTTCCTTAAACGTGTGGTGCCATGTAACTGCA
>NW_009611269.1:34018-83576 GCF_000690535.1 Cariama cristata
CTTTCCCTCTGTAACTCGCAGACATAAGGTTGCAACAGCAGGTTGGGAATAAAGGGAGAAACAGGCAATTTATAAAGAAGAGTTTGGACTACACACAAATGTCCCTAGGAATATTAGTTTCATATGTGCATGTTATGTTTGAATTGAAGAGAAAACCCCAGAAAATATGATGTATACCAGCAAAATTCCTTCAAATCAAAGTTATTCAAGGACTCCTTAGAACATCAGTTACTTTCATCATTACTATTTCTTTTTCTTTTGAAACAAACCCCAATTATTTTCTTAGAGTGGCACCTTGTCCTGTGGCCATCTAGGATAGGAGATGTAACGCAGAGTATCCAGCGAGCCTGGTGTAGCCTGAAATTTGGTTTATAGCCTCACTGTCCTTGTAGCCGCAGGGTGAGGACAAACCTGATCAACTGTAATTTTTTTTTATTATTATTTTTGGCAATCTCAAGAAAGCAATTTCTATTCAGCTAGCAGTCGACAATCAAGTACAAGTAAACAAGATGGTTGTGGACTTTTATTTCAGTTAAGCCTTTATTACTGAAAGCACGAGTCTGAATGCATTGCATGCATTAAACACAAGCCATTTGACTGCTTATAGTCACTGGTGAGAACAGGGGGCTGGGAGCTTGGACTTCTGGTTTCTTATTTTTGGATGAATTGCTGCGTGACCCTGGGCAGCTTTACTTTACAGTATCTCAGTTTCCCCAGCTGCGAAATGATGATAAGAATTAGATATTATGAGTTGAGGGACAGATTTTCACACCTTCATTCAGAACTGAGTAGTGTAATCGATTTTAGTCTTGAGGAAAGGGTAACAGCATCTGGCCATTAGTGTTTATAAAGCAACTAGACTCTTGGCTGATGGATTAGATTAGATTGCAGTGCTGAGATGTTACCATGAAGGGTTCTTCAACACGTTTAAAATAGATTAGATAAAGAAAGTGTTTTGAGAGGCTTGGATAAACAAGATGCAGAGAATCCTGATGATGGTGGGAAGAACAGATCCAAGGACAAATAATAAACAGGGAGAGGCCCTACCCAGAACAAGACAGAAACTATGGCACTTGTCGGGGTTTTTTTCTTTGATGTTTGAAGTGGAAAAAAAATACAGGGGGAAGATATAGCCTAGGTAAAATAAAAACATGGTTGTTTTTCTTCACCTCAATATGATGTTAAAAAAAATTTTATGCTCTTTTTTTCCCCTTTTTGGAACTATTTAGCCTTTTCATTTAATCTTTTATTCTTTCTTAGAGTGTTCTGCTGTATTTTTGAAGTAGCCTTCTGAAATGAAAAGTTAAGAAATTTATCTTCACAAATTCTAAAAAGAAGTATTTTGGCATTTTAAAAACACTGATGGCATCCAAACTGATTTTTTTAAAATCTTTCTTATTTTCATAGAATTTATGCTTAATTTACTACTTTATTCTTTGTAGAAAAAAAATAAAATGCCCTATTCTGTTCAAATATCCCTCCCCAAGGGCACACATACCCTGTCAGCAGCCATCTGTTGCTGAGTTCTGGGTTATATGTTCCCCAAAAGTTATTTTAGGGGTTGTGACTCAGGGGTGAGAGTGAAAGAAAAGTGTAGACAACAGTCTGTCTTATTGAGAGAAGCCAAAACTGATGAGATTTTCCACTCAGTCTCTGGGCAGCGCAGGGAGCTGCACAGGGGCTGTGGGCACAGACGGAAGAGGTGAGAGCCTTTCTCAGCCAGGCCAGACTGAGCTAGTCCAGCCTGTGAATTAAAGCTTAGAGTACCTGTAAGTCAGAGGTACTACTGGGATTGTAATTTTTTTCCAGGTCTAGACAAGCCAGAACATTCTGTCTGACTGAGTTTTTTGCAGGATGCTGAAGTCAAGCACATTTTACTGAAGGATACCTACTGTCTTCCTAAAGAAGACTTCAGGTGACAATGAGCTGTCCCTTTCTCTTGTATACTCCCCTGGTGGTTAACTAACTTTGCTGCTAGGAAATTTTATCCTGTTTCAGAGCCGTATTTGATCCTTTACAGTCACTGGCTGTTCTAATGATTTTCTCCAAACGACTGAGAAGTTCATCATGAGCATCTGTTTTCCACATGATATTAATTACGTTGAGTGATTTTTATCACCCCTCTGAAAGTCCTTCTACCGAGACTTGCAAGGGTTTGCATTTACTTCTCAGAAATGTGAGGAAGAGAGATGAGCAGGAGGAAAAACAGGACTCTCTCGGCACTGTGCAGTGGCCACTAGAGCTGCACGGCCATGGAGGAGGGTGGCCTGTTGGGGTGCTTGGGCCATCTCTGTCCTTTCCTGTGCAAAGTGGGGCCCAGAGTAGTTATTCAGTGTTGAATAAATGTGGTTTGGTTTTTTTTTTTTCATTCAACAAAATTTAACAGAATTCCAGTAAGTCCTTCAAGAACTAGACCTTTAAAGAGAGACGTGACTGCTGCCTAAGCAGCTTGTGTCTGTTTCCTAATTTCAAGTGACCAACAAGCACAAATGCAAAGGTGTTTGAACACTGCAACAACTGAGGAAGATAGTGATCGCTCTTACCATCAGCTGCTGCTCAGCTGCATGCCTGCCTTCATTCTTAATTTATTTTTTTAAAAATTCAGTGTGAATGCTTCACCTTCAATTGATCAAAGCCTCACAAATGGTAGGCTAAGCATTTCACACAGGAAAATGATTATGTCGTGTGAAAGGTGGGAGATTGATGGCTGTTCAAAGGCCACCAAGATCATGCAAGCCTCAATATTTTTCCAAATCCATCAAAAATATCCCCCTGAAAGCTCTCTGCCATCCAGGGACTGATTTTTCTCAGGTTTGAGGAGGCTTGAACAAGGTTTGCAGGAATTGCAAGCATGGGCAAGTACGGAACTGATGGACATGAATTGCTCATGGTGGAATGGGCATCCAAAGGCCTAATCCCACGATGACAGAGGCTTAAAAGGAATAGAGGCCGTTTGTGAAAGCGTTACAAACATGGAATAAGAGCCCAGAATAGAAAGATGTCCTGGAGCTATGCAGTGTATAACAGATCTCTTGCCAGACAAGGCTTTGGGAGCTATCATTAGACTGGCAGTGAAGAAGGTCCAGGTCTCCCCAGATGCCTATGCCCTGGTCCAGGCTGCTCAATAGGAGGAAAACCCTTCCTTGCAATCAGAGAGCCAAAGAGACATGTCCCGAAAAAAATCCCATTTCTGCCAGCAGAGCACAGCAATCCTTCTCTGTTTTACCCACACACGCCATTTTCCCCAGACTGATAACCACCAGAGGTACAGGGTGTGGGGGGAAGAGATTATTTGAAAGACTTATTAAAAATTACAATTTAGCAGTTTGCATCCTGGAGGCATGACACAAGCGCCCCTTCTTCTTCCAGTCACCCCCCTAAGGAAAACAGTGCTAACTCCAATTTGCAGGCCCAGAAGCAGATACAGATCGAGGTGCAGAGACTTTGTTCAAGCTATGCTCTGAAGATCGCATTGGCCTCTGGAAATAAATCTAATTTGCAAAATTTCATATCAGATTATCTCATTTTCCATTTTGTCCACAGGAAAAAAAGCATAATGAAAGGTTTTAATTAAATAAAGGAAGGAAGGAAAACAGCTTTAACCATTTCTTTTACCGTCTTCACTAAGAAGAGAACAGGAAGGATGAAAACCATGTGACATTTTCTAACGTCTTTTATTTTGATATTTATCAGAAATATTTTGAAACAAAATAAATGTTTGCTTTAGAATTGTCTCTTGGCTGAAGTAAATATTTTTTTAAATTAAATAGGAAGTTCCGTATGAGATTTCTTTTTGCCCCTAATAGAAATAGTATTTCCAGTCTTAAAATACAATTGGCTCTCTTTCCATCTAATAGCAGCTTTGCAAACCCAACCTTAAACTCTACTTGGGTCCTAAAAAGGGAGGCCTAGAGTCTCCAGTTAGTCTGTTTGTGGCTTTGCCATTGCTGTTCATTTTCCATAAGGACCACTCCAATACCACAATCATTCACTCCAACACTCTAAGGCTGACAATGAATGATAAACATCCCCAGTGCTCATGCTGACCCCTTGAGATACTCCTGTCTGCTTTGTCCTTGATGTCCATGATTTGCCCTGGTCTTCCACAAAACCACTTCCTTTCCCCACAAGGCCCAGGTGCTGCATCCCAAGCCCAGGGCTCATCTTCACTCTTCACAATGTTGTTTGTGGGAGGGGGTGAGAGATCATCTCAGATATGCTACAAAAGGGAAAAATCATAGTACAAACATATGCCACCCTGCTTTCTTTGCATAATCTCTTTGTTCAAATTTCAATCAGTTCAGTATACCACTGGCAGTAAATGAAAACTGGGTAAACAGACTCAAAACATCCTGTCTTGGTTTTCTTTGCCATGTAAGCTGATCAAAAACAAACACAGGGCTAATATACAAAAACATTCACATGATGTCTGGCTGCGTAACAATTGTAGGTAGTGAAATTAGTTTAGGCAGGCTGGGTGTGGGCCAGAATGCAAAAAGATGCATTTTAAATGGCTAGCAATTCAATTGGATTAAACAGCTCATTGATATCCTCTACCTATAGTGGCTGAGTACCTGCAACGGTTCATTGGTTTTTATCAACAGCCATTATGAAGTCATTGCACTACTTTCATATTTCACAGGAACATTACTGCTGACCCACAGAAGAATGATAATGGATCAGAGGAGAGATGGTGTGGGGAGGTGTCCCGTAGGCATTGCCTTGGAGCTGAGGAGGGAAGAGGGAGAGGTGAGGGTGCTGGTCTGGCTGCTGGGGTGAGGAGATATCTCTACGGGATCAGATGCCCGAAAAACACATAAGGGCTCCAGAGCCAAGGGAGAGGGATGATAGATGACTTGTTTGTTTGTTGATCTAAGCATGTGAAAAAGTGTCATTGCTCACATTAATCTGTCTCACAGCTGCCTTGTTCTGGGCAACAGACAAAAGCTGTGGTGAAAATCTCCTCACTCTCCATTCTACCAAAGGACTTCACACTCCACTTGCTTTCAACAACCCTTGTTTTCCAGTCCTTATACAGCACCTTAACTTTGCCCTGTCTTGTTATTTTAAATATTTCAGAGCCTGATTCCAAATATTAAAAGCACAGTCTTTACTACCTGCATTTATATGCAATTCTCAAGCAAGAATGCCATCTTTTATACTGGACACATCACATGGAAGCTCAGGCAAAGAGATGTAACAAAAGCTACTTCTTTACTTAGATCTTCTGTAAACAAGAACAGTTTAAAAATGAAACTTTTGAAAATTCTTCAGCTGAGTTATTAGTATTTTTAAACCATGAAACTTCAATCTCTCCTGTAAACCAACCACTGATTGTAAATCACTGTAAGCTACCTTACTTTCATTGTTAACCTGAGATGTGCTTTCACCTCAAGTCCTGAGACAGAAACTTTCAGAGCAGTCTAAACTGATAGACTTGGAGCACCCTGAACCCCTTCACACTACAAGTACATACAACATAGTAGCCTGTCACTCAGAATAAAAATTAGCATTGTCTAGATTTTGACATCAGCACCTTTTCTATAGGCTCATGCTGATTTATTTGCAGTTGAGAGGATGACCTTGCAACAACTTTCTTTTATAGCTGTCATGAAAAAAAGAAATCTCCAAACCATCCAGATATGTGGACCTCCCCAAATTTGATTCTTAATTTGCAGAGTTTTTTTTAAAGCTTACAAAAGTCAGTCACAACATCTTTATCTTTTTGTGCTAAAAAGGCACATTTCTTTGTTGGAACATTTTGAAAAAGTGACAACTATTCTGAAATTTTGTTTTGGAATATCTTCTAGCCTGTGACAGGAAGTGTTTCAGGGGTGGGTGATGGCAATGTGGGTAATGACAATAACGGAATCTTATGAGTTTTTTTTTTCTTCAAAATGAGTATTTGAAATAAAATTCATAAACTGAAATCTGTTCCTGCTTTGTCATTTTAGGAAAGTTATCAGAGAAGAACACTCCTGAAAACCTTGTATTAAATCTCTTTCAAAAAATTAACGTCTTTTTCATAACAGAAAAAAATTATATTGCAACATTTTACATGAAGTTGATCATCTAGTTCCTAACCAATTCTACTCTGTCTACTGACCTGCAAAGAAAAGCATAGCTGGAGACAGGAATGATCCATCCTTCATATACGTTAGGATAAAATTCAAGTTACTGTATTTGACACAATCACTATGTAAATAAAGAGCCAAAGAAATAGGAATCACAATATCAGCTAAAATAAAACTGGAATAAACACGCAGCAAGACAAAATATAAAGGCTTGCTTATTTAGTTACACCTGTGGGTATTTATTTCACTGAAATGGTGAAGAAAACTATTAAACTTACTAGACTCTCTAATATCTGTTAAAAAATGACTCTTCAAGTAGAATGTTTTCTGAACTTTGGAAGTAAGTTCTGATCTGACACGGTGTTGTACCCATCACAACATGGAAGAACCATTCTGGGGGACAATACAGCCTTTTGTCTCTAATGGAAAATCTAATTTGATGTCCTTCTTTAGGTAGCACAGCTGTGGATAATTGCACATTTCTGTCACATACTCTGAATGCTCCCTGCTTCATGGGACAATAGGAGGCATGAACACGATGGCCTGGCCACTGTAATGGAGTATTAAAACTCAAGAAAAAACAGCTGATGACTCCTGGCTTGGAGACTGCATTGTGGGCTCTGTTTTGTCCCCTTACGCTTGCTGCTCTGCAGCCTCCGCTGACCTTATTCAGCTCCCTACCATTGCCTGCACCTCCATGGTGAAAGATCTCAAGTGCCAAGCGCTCCTCTCCCACGGGCAGCCCTGTCTCAATCCCCTACCCCATGCCCTGCCAGCCCATGACCTTCCCAACACAATGCTTGTCTGAGTGCTCCACCTCATTCCTTTTCCTGAGCTTTGCAAAGGGCTTTGAATTTGCACACTGTTGGTTAATAATATATGAATGTATGTATTTACCACTCACAGTGTTTAACTTGGTGCATTTGTTTTATGTATAATGAGACACAGCTAATGTGTTTACACTCATGGCTCAGCATCTTGAATAGGTCATCAAAATATCCACCTTTACTGCATTGATTTATTAAATGGCTCATGGAAATGGCTTCTCTCAGTCCATTTTCTCCTATATGGTAATAGAATCAAAGCATACAAATGTCAAAATACATACAGGTATACTAAATTTCAAATATAAAACAAAATAAAGTTGTCTTGTGTGTATGCCTGAGCATAAACACAGAAAACTCAGTAATCCTGCTTAAAATCACCAGCACACTTCAAAAAAAAAAAAAAAAATGCCCCAAATCCCTTAAATAATACCTCACTGCGTGATTGAGCTTGTGCCTTAGTGCATTTGATGTATTTCTTTGAATATTTTCTCCAGCTGTTCAGGAAAAGTCTTTCTCCCTGCCTCTCACCCATACACTGAAGCTGTGTAAGACAATTAGTGACCAGTACCAGGGGCAGGTATTTCCCATCAGTATCCAACTTTGGCAGCTTCCTCCATTTTTCCTCCTTGTAATTTTCTGGGCCATTTTATTCTCACTATGCAGCCACTTCAGTATCCTAATATCATAATCTTTTCCTACAGGGTGCTGTCAAAATAGTCTACTAAAAGAGAGAAAGAAACAGGACAGCTAAGTATTGCAGCTGCACTGAAGAAATAGTGATGCCGTTTTCATTTATAAAGACCATGAAATTAGATTACCATAGGTGAAAAAGAAAGCAAGGCTGGCATCATTGTAACAGGCTGAGATCCTGCTCACTTGGTAAACTTCAGGGTTTTGTGTAGGGGACAAATTACCAGTAGTCAAGTCACACATGACCCTATCCAATATACTTGGGAGCTGTAACTTCACCTACCCATAGATAAAATTTTATACATTGTCTGGTCTCCTGGCTCAGTAAGACTGCACATTTTTGTAGGCAGCACAGGATTCTTTTTGGAACTGCTGCCAGTGATTGAATTAGCACCACAGAGCTGGTTAGCTATTGATAGCAGTGAGCAGATGAGCTTTCAGACTGCAGTAGCTATAGATACGCCATTATAGAGTGAAAAGGATTATTATGTAAAATTTTCACCAGCACAGCTCCAGATGAGGCCTTCCTTTACATCTGGGTAAGAAGCAGAGGCCATCTCAATACTCTGCTGTCATTTCTAGTCATGCCAGTTACGGAGCACAGATTTGGTCCACTGATCAGTGATAGTTGGCTGAGTTTTCCAAAAGCAATCTGATTGAATGAACATGCTCTGGGAAAAAAAAAAATCTAGGAGAACATCTGTGAGCTTTTAACCTCCTCATCCTCTTCAAATACTTCAATTGAAGTAATGACATGACAATATATGGTTGCAACATTCCAGTCATATATACCTATGAGGACTACAGGGTTCTTTGTCAGAAAATGCTATGAAAACTGTCCAGGCTTGCAAAAAGCATCAAAGATGACGGAACAAGAGAAAACCCAACAATACCTATTTTTATTTACTTGCTGTTTATTTTATTTATTTTTCAGTGAATTTCTCTGTTTTGAGGTTAGTGGCTCAGAACATACAGCAAGAAAATTCACCACCTCCTAGGACAAGTTTATGTCATTTAATTCTCAGGATTTCTATTTCAATCCCTAGGATGTTGGCCAAGAAAGCAGTTGCTCGGCCATGGGGTTGATAGTCACTGATTTCGATTGTGCCAAATCTGTAGCAAATTTCAAGAACAGGCAAAAGAACAGAGTGTGCCAGCATTCAGCTGTGGATAAGATAAAGATTCATTAGGATCCTCAGCAGTAATGTTGTCCTTTTTGCCTTCTCCTCCTAAGAAATCAAGACTCATCCTCTTTTGTTTTGCTACTTATCCTGCGACCTATAACTGAAGTCATTCACTTTCTCTGAAATAGAAAATGTCTCAGTGAGGCAGAATAATATTTTACTTGCCAGCTACAGCTTTGTTTTATATGTTTGATTGTAAGCAAGCAAACATTTGCTTTGGAGAAAGACATTGAAGTTCGATGTGTTAGTGAAGGAAAGAAGTTTAGCACACATTATGCACTGCTCTTTTTTCTTGCCAGGGACACACATACAGAAAAGGTGAACTATGTGGTTCATGGCTAGAAGTGTACACGTAGACCTATTGATATCTGCAAATTTTTTTTTCCTCCTTGTATGCTAAAAATTCACTCCAACATAAATATCAGATTCAGGGATTTTGAACTGATCAGAGACCTTCCCAACAAGTCTCACCTGACTCTGGTGCTGGCTGTTTCCATGTCACCAGCTGTGTCGCAGACTGACTGTACTGGAGAGGTTCAGCTCTGCTGTGACACTTACACAGATCCAGTTGGCATCGCGTGGGACTAAAAGGAAGGCAGACTAAGCCCAGATCCCTCAAAATATTTTGACATCTACCTGACACTGACTCTGAAGTGAGCTAGGCAGCTGCAATGGGAGCAGAGATGGCCATACCATCCCTGCTGTATCACACCATCAGCAAATTCTACTACACAGCCCAGAGGTTTGCGTCTTCTAGCCTCCTTCACCACCACTCCCACCCCTGACTGCAATTCATCAAGTCTCCTGATACATCTGAGACATCTATAAATATTTATCGTTGCAGGCTGACATAACTTTCTCAAAGTCACAGAGGACTTGCATCACGGAGCAGAAAGCTCATTTTGCTTTAACCGCAGGGTCATCCTGTGTTAAACAGGGATGCCCAGTACCCACCTCTGCACAGCAGTGTAGACCCCCAGGGGAGTACGGCTCTGCAGCAGTCCCTCCACAGCCAGCCCTGCCCCTGCCATGAGGGTAACTGTCCCCATCGCTGAACTGCTGCCTGCCTGCTCCTGCCCCTCGAACCTTGGTTTTATGGACGCAGGCTGAGCATTAAGCCCCTGCCAGGGCTGCTCTTCGGGCTGCCTGGCTCAGGCAGAACAGCAATAAAGAATTGCAAATGCTTTTAAGGCACATTGACTTTCAGAACTGGTAGACGCAGTCATTTTTCATTTATTTATTTATTTGTTGGGCACAGCATCTTCTGTGTATGAAACATTTTCTTTTCTCCCTTTTCTGGCAAGAGATTGCAGAGTGAGCTAGTAATATATTATTAATAGGAGACTTTTTTGATAGTTAAAGAAAACAAACAAAAAAACTCAAAAATCAAAACCATGCATGAAAGTGAATTAGGAAATATACAAATTGAAGGGATGATCTTTGTCCTGGCAGAGAATAATAACTGAAGAGGGGGTGATGACAAAGACATGTTGCTGAGATACCTTGTCTGCGCAGGGAGCTGGAAAATATCTTCCACAACACTTCTCGTCCTTCCTACAGAAAGGAGTGATGTGCTCTTACTGTCCCTCTCAATGTGGAGGGAAGTTGACTCAGCTAAGTCATGGCTGAACATTTGAGGGGGTGTCTGATTGTTGGTGTCTTCTTGCTTATGTAGCTGCTCCAAAATAGAAGTCTCCATGCAAACATTTTCTCTTCAAGGACTACCACATACTTAGACAGGGACAAGGCACAGAACTGAATGAAACTAACTTCAAGGCAAGTTCTGAAAATCTGACATAAAAAAAAAGAAAGCCTGTCTATTCACCCTATAGTTGAGCAGCCTTTGCTAATCTCTTTTTTTTTTATAAAGTCTTTATTTGAATATCTTTAGAGAAATATCTTCTTTGGCAGTGAAAATTAAAATGAAACTTAAGAAAAAAATCCAAAGCTACGGAGCCGAGCATTGTATGTGGATAGATTAGAGTTAAGACTCATTTGCAGGAGAAAAGCCAGCACAATATTTGCAGTGAAGAGAACAGAAAGAATCTTGCCCCCACTCTTTCATTTAATAGAGGTAGTTTGGGGAAAATTTCTAATGAATCCTATCCAACCATAAAATCATGTAGAAAATGAATCGTATCTGACAATAAAATAAAAGTGAACCAAATTACAAGGTTCTTATATTCGCAGGACAAATTAATTTCATGTTTGGAATACTAATTTTTCACTGAAGGGCCTGCAACTATTTATTGTCATTGCTTCATTTGTCACCAGAAGAACGTTTGCACACACAGAATGGTATGGTTTTGGCTGTAGCCTCAAAGGGAAGGGAACAAAGTCTCTCGGAGCAGAAAAGGGAGCTTCCTGTGTGCCACCCCCTCTGCTCCCCAGGACAGTTTGTGGAAAGGCTTTTGAAGGGTGGGTGATTTGTCCTTTGAAGTTGGAGGCAGGAGGAAAGTGGACCTTGATGGGGGTTGTAATTGGCCCTTAAGGACACCATCTGACACATGTTCCCCAAACTCTTCATGAAAGGCAGAGGCAGCAGGTGTGGCCAGTGAGCCCTGCGTCTTGGAGGAACTTGGTTGTCTCCCCATAGACAGTGTACCCTTAACATCTAAGAGGCAGCTATCATTTGACATGGCTTCAAGGACCAACTGGTCTTTGGTGTCTGGAGGAAAGCTGCAAAGACAGTAAGTTCAAAAGAGACACCATAAGAGAAAAAATATGTTTGTACCATATTGAATTATAGTCAAAAAATACAAATAAATAGAACACCTTCTCCCAAAGCAAGAAGATTTTTAAAAATACAGAGTAAAAATTTGTTTAACTATATGGGCTGTGTGTACACATAGTTAAAAAATGTTTTTATTAAAAAAAAAAAAATTAAACAAATAAAGCAGCTTAAAGAAGTGATAATTCAGTGGGGAAAGTTGAATGCTCAATTCCATGATGACTTACATTAATATGACTGTTTCTAGGAGAGAGAAATGAGAAGTTATTGCACCCAATAGGGAGCTTGGAGCAATCATTGTTCCTGAAGAGAGTTTATTTTGAAATGCAAGGCTTCTTCTGAGCTGCCAAGGTCTCCCTCTATCTCCTAAAAATTCAAGTATGTTACTGACTGACAGGCCTAATGGACTGCTTTTGCCTGACTCCAAAGCTACCTGATATTTGAATTTGGTTTAGAGTTGCATGACTGTCTCCATCCTCCCTAGGACCTTCTAGCTGTACTCTCTCCACTTTTGATGATTTCCCCTCCGAGACAAAGTTAACCAAATGAAAAGACTGGGCTTCACTGAGCAAGATTATTTTGGGCACCTCTCAAATTGTTGAAGAGTCTGGGCAACACAGTGCTGAAAGTGAAGCAAACTACAGGGGCTCCCCCATATCCAGCATCTCTGTCCCAGCATCAACGTCTCCCCCACTGAAGCAAAGGGATCAATGCTGGGGAATTTCTCAGGTAGGGCAAGCAAGGTCTAAGAGAGTTGAATCAGAGAGCTGGGTCCAGGATCCCTGCAGGATGGAAAATGTGCTTAGCCATTTGCATGCTCTATGAAAAGAGAGGGGCCAAATACAAGAAGTGATTGTCATCTGGGGAAGGCTGCGTGCTGCAGCCTTTGTCTGTCAATGTTCTGGTGGAACACTTCAGTGCTCCTGCTCTGAGGGAGAGAAATGAGATGTTATTACACCCAGCAGGGTGCTTAGAGCAACCATTTTCCTTGACGATAAAATTATGAGATAAGATTTGAATCATGGGACAGCAGAAACTCAATGTTTGCCTCTCAGGCTTCTCCTCCACTGTGGAATATAGAGGGGGCCTTCGGCAGACCAGAGGGAATTGCTTGCACTGCACGCCCTGTTTCATTTCACACTAGTCTATCTTCTATTTTCCATCCTTTCTTTGCCCTGCTAAACTGACATTTGAGGGGGCTTGGACCAGCTCCAAAGCTGTCTTGCATCAGAGGAACTGTTTTTCCTATTGACTGAGATGAAGTTTGGACTGAGAGAAGGCATATGCTTCTCATGTTTTCCTCCTGCTTGCCTTTTGCCCAAATCCATGGCTTGTTCCATGTGACGTACCAATGTGTTATGCACTTACTTGCTCATCCCCTGATCCCTTTCTTCTAGGTATTTAAACTGCTGCTCTCATTCCATGTAAAACCAATTTTAGACACTTTGACAGGATTTCCCACAACTTACAAGGATTTGTGTTTAAAATACATGTCTGCCAAGAAAGCTCAGGTTTATTGTGCCGAGGGCTCTAGCCTTACACTCACCACTTGGTCCTGCTGATTCAGTATTGCCCCCTGCCAGACATGCAGACCCACTCATGTGGCATGCAAGTGGCTCCCAGGCTCCTTCTGCAGTTGAATCCATCCAGCATGCTCTTGCTTCACTTGCAGTTCAGTTCATCTACAGGGAGATGGATGGACTGCCCTGGGACTCGCAAGAGAGAGAAAAAAAATTGAGTTTTCATAAGAAAAGGTTTTAAACAGATGAGAGAGAGCTCCTTCTGAAATGGGAAAAAGAAGGCATGCAGAGGTAATGTAAGATGACTGAGGAAAATACTGAAATTCCTGGAAAGTGTTGAATGATTACAAGAAATTATTTCAGAATGAATGGGATGGGTGGATCAAGCCTAAACTAGAAGGACCAGTGGGATAGGTAGAAGAGAGAAATGTTGCACACAGCAGTGATGGCTTCCTGCAGTTTGTTCCAATGGATTTTACCTTCCCTGCCTGAAGCACTCAGGCTCTGAAAATTTTCTTAGAGTAAGAAAAAGAAAAATCCACCTTCATTTTCACAGAGCAGAGAATCAAAGTCCCTTTCCTACCTGCACTGAAGAAGAATATAGTGTTCTTGTTCAATTCTTCTGTCTTTGCAGGAATAGCACCATAGAATGGTTTAGGTTGGAAAAGATCTTTAAGATCATTGAGTCCAACCATTAACCTAGCGCTGCCAAGACCACCACTAAACCATGTCCCTAAATGCCACGTCTACATGTCTTTTAAATACCTCCAAGGATGGTGACTCAATCACTTCTCTGGGTAGCCTGTTCCATATTGCTGCAGATCTAGAGGAAAAAGCAGAAGACTTAGAGAGGGACAGGAACAGGAAGGGAAGGAGAAAGAGATCAAGACTTTGTTAGAAGAGACTTCACCTAAAATTTCAATAAGAGTGAAGAGAAATCTGTCCTCCAAAATATTCAGACAAATGTTAGACAGTTACCTGCGCTCTTACTTTGCCACTGAAGCTTAATAATTCCTTTGAACTTTCGTTTTTGCTTTTTCTGAGTGGAGATGCTGCTGCACAGCTCAGCAAAGCAACAGCTGATATATGAAAATATAATTTTTCTAATAGACAAATTTACTATCATTATAACTATCAAATAATGTTCTCAGCAATAGTGTTCTGTTCTCTTCATCCAGCCAACAGAAATCCAATAAAACGTAAGATACTCTGGGAAGTATGAATGTAGGACTCTTCCTACCAAAGACCATCCATAGACATAGACAACTTTTGTGGTCGTGATCAATAGTGCTGACTTACAGCCTGGGGTATTTGGATGCGTGGACTACCAAATGAGCAGACCTCCTGCTGTCATCTCAAGAGCCCTGGCATGGCAGTTGGTTGAGAGCCTCCACTGGATTCCTGCACAATGTGCAGGAATGGGATTCACTGCCTCTCTTGGAAACAGAAAAAAATTTAGCTTTCCTGGACACAGCTCAGCTCCCCAGTCAAGCTGAGCCCAGAACTCAGCAGCAACTGGGATCAAGTGCTTCTGCACACAGAAAAGAAACCTCTAATTAGCAGTTTCTTGCCTCTGGGCAAGTCAGCAGTTGATGCCATCAGGCAACCAGCAGCAGCTCCTCCGTAGAGGCAATATACCATTGGTTTGCTGGTCAGCGGTCTTTGGTTTCTGCATGAGATCAAAGTCCAGAACCATACCGCCAGCCCAAGTCTGAATGTGTTGGTGATGTGAACATCTCGCCTGCACAGCCATGCTGATCAGAGGTGGCAGCTCATTGACTCTCTTGTTTGACCATGGAAGGAGAGCAGCAGCAGTGAAAGCTACATGCTAACCTTTACACCGTGCTGCAAGGATATTATAACTTTTGAGTACCAGGTCATTAAGTCAACAGGAAGCAATCTTTCTGTGACTATGACATGAGTGCTAAAGCATGCGCTGTGTGGGTTGGTTTCAGTGGTGCAGATACATATTTTGGATGGTGTGAACTGAGACCACAAAACTCACAGCACATCCTCTTATCTTACGAGTAAAGGAAGGAATAAGTTTTGCACCTATAATGGGAAAGGAAAAAGCCGTGTGATCTCTTATTCAGCCAGTTTGCCAATAAACAAACATTTATGGAGCAAGACCTACAAGAAAACATACTGTAAGTATTCAAAAAGATGAACTCAAGACCTTTAGAGAAAGGGAAGGAATAGGAAAATTTTCTCTTTGTGACACTGAAAACTCCTATTTTACCATGATAATAATCATCATCATTAAAAAATGTGCCCTGTACGCTTGAGGTTACAAAGGAGGAAAAATATCAGATGCTATTGAAACATTGCTTCTTGAAACCCAGTGCAAATAAAAAAGAGTTTTATAACATAATTACATTCCCATTAATATGTTAATCTCTTATATACAGACAGAGAAGCAAATATATTACTTTAAATAATTAACTCTGGAGTGAGGTTTTATTGCTGGGAAGGAAGATTTCTCTATGGAAGGGTATTTAACATTTTAATTAAACTGTTTTTGATAGATGTTTACTGTTGCTTCTATTTCTGCTTAAAACAAAACCATACGATTAGGAGAAAATGTAATTTTGTCACAAGAAAGGAATGATTTCCTTTTGAAGGAAGGACTAAATTTCCTTCTTCTCTGCTGTCTAGTCAGTGTACAGCAATGCTATAGTCTGTTTTAAGAGACATGCATTTCTTATGGAAAGGTTCCATTTTGCCTTCCTTTTTCCTTTCAATATTTTCTTTCTTTTTGTGCCACTGAACATTGTCATTGTATTTGACCTTCCCCTAGAAGGTTACTTATGTTTTGGTGAGAGAAGAGAACTCAAGAAGGATGTAAAAAAAAAAATCATATGCTTCTCAGATAAAAGCTGCTAAAGGAACTAAAAGCATGGGAAAACTATCCTTAAGGAATTGCAGAATCACAGGATCTAGGCAGGAGAAATTAAAAAATGGACAAAAAAAGAACGAGGCTGAAAGACATAAAGAAATAAAAGGTCTAGTAAGGATCGCCAGGCAGGGAATCTGGACAACGTACTGCTCTGAAAAGAAATCAGTAAACTTGATGCATGAACTGCCACTTGAGCTTGATATGCAAACTGATAATTGAAAGGCTTTACAGATGGACACCTGCTTTCCAGACCTGAAAAGGTGGATGCAGATGAGCTAACCCTGCAATGATTTTCTCTGGTGAACTTGAGCGTAACGCTAGGAAAAAAACATCTGAGTGAGACAAAAGCATATGGTCTCCATGGTTCATAGACAGTGCTTGAAGGTGCCAAATGGAAGGGTCAGATCTGACGATGGCTTGTGTCAGCATGGCACTTGGCCCCACTAGAAACAGTCCTACAAACCCCCACTTCATTTTGTACAGATTTCTGGATAGCCAAGGTATGGGACACAGGCTGCATGAAACCCAGGCAGCATGTGAGATAAACAACAGATCAGCATTTCTTCTCTGATCCCCTGCGCAAACCAATAGCACTCTCTCATTTTGGTCCTCTCACCTGAAAAGGTGTAGAAGCCATGCCAGTGATTTCAGAACAGATCTATAGACATACATTTTGAAAAAGCATGGAAAGTCCTACAGATAACAAACACAGGACTTCCTCCCTATGAGCCGTCTAGACACCACATGATATATGTTGAAATATTTACATGTGAAAATGCCTTTCAGGCACTTGTAACAGCTCCGAATTCTATTCAGAAACAAGGAGAGAGGACCACTGAGGCTATTTGCCTCAAAAGGAATTAAATAAATACAGGAAAGCTCTGTTACAGTAGCAGTTGAAGTGCTTTACCGAAAGAAGTAAATGGAGCCAGAAGACTAGGCCACTCTACCCACTCACTGATAGTGGTTCTAGGTACTGAAAAACACAGAGATGCTCAGGAGAACACCCCAGCCTCAGCAGAGCTGTCCTGTGAAAAGCCACAGGGCTCTGGAGCCTGTCTGGTTCTGGAACCTCTCTGGCTACTGTGTGGGCCAGCTCGTCTAGCTCCAGAAGACAGGCTGTCATTGAACATTTAAACCCTCTGGCATTGGCAAATATGGCAGCTATCACTCATACACTACAAATCCACCTCCTGAGGGATGGCTGTGCAAGCATGAGCAGCACTACTCGACCTGACACAAGGGCAGAGCATTACTAGATTTATTTCTAATGCATAAGCTGATGAGTTGAATGGATGGGGAGAGAGATGGGGGTGAAATCACAGAGGGTAAATTTCTTTACCCTAAAGAGAAACAGCAAAATGGGCTTATATTGGAGACTGCAGGACAGCACTGCATAGAAGTCTCCCATACCACCTGCCCGTGAGCATCCTGATGAATAGCCCTGCTGAGCTCCATGTGCATATCAGGTTATCCATATTAGCCTACAGACAGTGAGGAGGATGAGGCATCATAAAATATTTTTTTTTGAGTCCACCACTAAGGGAGGAGGGGGTGGGAGAAGGTGGTCACTTTGGGCAGGATGCAGTGGAGAAGGTCATTGCTGATTCAGTCTGATGAAGTGGCAAACAGCATTGTCGTTGCACCTGCAGGTCAGGTTGCAGCTTTCAGCTCATCTTTGAAAGAGGCAGGGGCAGGGGGTCTCGGGAGATACAGGCTTCAGGTTTGATTGGTATCCTCCTGAGATACCTATTCCCTTCTGATCTGGAAGTCATACAGAGATTGGTGAGCTCTGCACTACATGCTTGTGTTATCTGTCATCATGTCTCATCCCGGAGACAGAAGAGACATGATCCCAAGACTACCAAAGCACTGCCAGAAGCTAAAGTTAACATCATGGGAAAATGATAACAAGGTTGTTGCTGTGTGACCAGGTAGTCTTTTTCTTGCCACAGCAGACCGGAGCTGTATCTGAAAATGAAAGCTTTGATGACCAATATTGACTAGCCGTCTACAAGGATAGCAAGAAAGTCTTTAGACTAAAATCACATACTGTGAGAAGAAGTCCAACAATACCTTTTCTTTCTGGGGTCCATTTCACAGCTGCTGCCCATTGATCCACTTCAGAACATCTGTGTCTTGTCTCTCTGCACCCTTCCACCACCCATTCAAGGCAGATTTCCCTACCCTTACATGCATTGGGTAGTACCTCGCTGCAATTTCAGTGGGATTACTTGCTGATGTAGGATGCTAATCTATATTGTAACCATACATTTCCTTTTTGTGTTTACTTATTTTCTCTTCTTCAGATATCATCATGAGGGATTCCGATCATCATGAGTAGTATAAAACTTCAAATCCCTGTCTTGATTTTACAGGATGGTCTGTATCTTTATTTATATCTGCAAGTGTAACACAGAAAACTGCAAACACTTTGTCTGAAGAAAGCAAAGCAAAATAAAGCTGTATTTCACTGCCAGGATGCTTTTAACCAATTCCTGAAAAATTTCCTCTGCCTGTAATAAGATCCTCAATAAGGAAAGAATAAGGCGGTTATTTAAGAATAAAATAGGCTTTCACTTTTGATTTGGAAAGCGCAAAAGCCAAGAATAAACAAAAGCCAAGTCACCGCAAGAGAGCAGCGTGCCTTCTCTGTGAGGTCCAGAGGAGGAAATGGCTGCCAGCAGATACTTCAGTGTCTTAGGGTACAATACAAAGAAAAAACCCCAACCCTATGAGCTAGACATAACAGCGATTAAGCCCATCGTTTGTGCCTTCACATCCTCCCTGAATCCCCCTGAGTACTGGCTGTCCAGTGGACACTGCAGTAGCCCTCTTGTTCCTAAAGGTCGGTGGCCATCCGTGACGGGGTGCGACTGCCTCTGCTGCTAATTCCTCCGTCTTTCCCATGCCTGGCTGTAAGTTGTACTGCTGGCAAACTAAGAAAAAGAGTGTCTTCCCTGGGTGCTGGGCTATAAGTTAGAAGAAGCTATGATACCTATGCCCCCCAGGCACTGTTGAGGGACAACACTGGGTTTACTTTCCTCATAGCAAGAACTGTGGTCCTTCAGGTCTCCCCCTCCTCTGCCTCTTCCTTTCTGAAGGATAATTAAAGCTCTTGCTCAGGCATTATGCAAATACAGCAGCTGCACCCCATGCTGTGAAAGTATCATGAAAGAAAGTACAAAAGGCTCTGTGGCCTTGTGAAGTGCTGAAGAGGAGCAGACATTTTGGCAGAGCAATATCATCACTCCCTCTCCTCAGCTGTGTTTGTGAGGGCGACACTATGTGAGCCCTTTGCCTTTACAGAGGAATGCCATAACACTCATTTTAAATAAATTCTAACATGTCTTTATGATGGGGAAAGGCAAAAATGGAATCCTGCTGGTGTGATGAACTTTAATTTTTCAGAGACAACAACAGGCAATTTGCAAGGAAGGCCAAGTGACTTTATTCTCATTCAATAGATGAAGGGAAATAGGCAAAGAAGTGCAGTTCCCTGATACTGTCTGGACAAATAATGATAGAAGGAGCATTATTCTGGTCTCTAAAGTGAATAGTCCTATTCACAAATTATATTGAAAAAAAAGAAGTATTCAGTTACAATGAGTCTGAAGAGCAATAATTAATTAGTAACATATTCCTGGGTCCCTTAGCAGCTCTCCTAGGCTCCTGCAACCTTGGTCACATCACATCCATCGTGTCTCAACTCTCCTGCCTCCGAAGTGAGGATGAACTGGTAGCAGCATCACTACCAGACATGAGTGACTGTTCCTAAAGCTCTCTGAGAACCTTGAACGCAAGAGGTGGACTGAAATGCAGAATTGTTAATTATTTTAAAGCCCCTTTTTGTTCATATTAGTCAAAGTGTCAAGCTGATTCTCTCTAATCTAACTAAAGAAGACAGAGCTTTCACAGTGGGAAATGCTTTAAAGTTCACCATGCTTGCATGACAAATTTACTGTATGCTTCCTTCTTGCTGGCTCTGTGTGTGCCTGAGTGAATTTCTTTTGCTGTTTCTACTAATTGTCAGAACTACTTCCAGTGCCTTTAAACAAATGTTGACTCAATCCTGCTGTGACATCTCAAAGCTGAATGTTTGATGTCACAGTTTGCCAGGAGACACAGATATAGGAAAAAAATGTCACTCGAGATCCTACCTGATTGGTGCAGAGTGGGGCTACGAAGGCACAGCCTGACCAGAAAATGTGTTTAATAGACCAGAAAGGAAGCTTGTAAAAAATGCATAAATACATGTATAAGTGGATCTAAAATATGCATTTGCAGGAGCCAAAACAAGATATTCCTAGAGAGTATGGGTTGTCTTCTGGGAAAACATTGCATGTTTCATAACCTTCCATGGATGGTTTGATTTTGCTTTAGGAACCAGTACAAAATTCAGTGTGAAAATAGATAAATCTACATTTCATTTAAACAATGCCAGTGAAACAAAAGATTTTATGCAAACTGACAAAAGCCAGGAGATTTCAAATGCCTTCCTCCTACTCTTGCTCCTGAGTTCATGCCTCTAATGACAGTACGCATTTGTGTGGCAGCAGGAAGTATGTGGAGTGTCAGGTGTAACACAATGTTTCCTAGGTGTTTTGTCATTTTGATCATGTCTTTCATTGCTGGGAACTGTTTGAACCAAAACACTAGACCTAGACAGCCAAGCACAGAGCTATTCCCCCTTTCCTCTCTGTCAGTGCATCCTGTCACTCATTGTGCCGGTCCCCAGAAGGGACCAAGTCTTTGCTGAGCAAGGGGCTGCCCAAAGGAGAAGATGGACGAGGTAATTGCAAAGTATGGGCGTCGTCATACTGCAGCAGTGATCAAGCTATTAAAAATCAATGGTCATAACTTATCATTAGCTTCAGTGAGGACAAGATGGGTGGTGGTAAGGGATTTCTTCTCTCTAACAAGATCCCCATTTATTCCTGTATGCATGATGAAGAGTATCACACAGATGATGACCCTTGATACATAGGGTAGTAAGAGCTGGAGTTTGAACTGCAGACAACTCCCTTTACTTACCTGAAACTATAGCTATTTTCATCAGTAGTAGCTGAAACAATATCCAGTGAAGTGATCTGATTTCTACATTCTGTGCCAACCTCTGAAAAAATGTTTCTGCCTTTTCTATTTTTTTTTCACTTGAAGGACCTCAGTCTTGTTAAGAAGAAAAAGCCATAGGCCACCAAATATGGTGGGTGGAAGAGCTGTCATTTGCAATGATAAAATGTTATTAATTTAAAAAACAGCCTGTTGTTTTTATTCACGCCTGACTCCCACTCACTGCCACTTGGGGGGAGAGGGGATTCTAAAATTGTTTGCATGTTTCTCACAGCCATGTCAAACTTTGACATCCCACTGGTCCATAGGATGAGGTTTTAAAAGCTGGTTAGGGAATATAGCCACAAGCATCCCTATGAAAACCACTGGAGGCTGGATGCAGACAAAATTTTATATCAAAGTGACTATGATCTTTGTTTTAAACAAAACAGAGAACAATAGCAAACCAAGGCAAGTGGGTCCACAAAAACAACAAAAGTTTTGTGAATGTAAGAATTTTTCTAGTTAGTTGCTTCCCTCCCAGCCCCGCATGCAGTCTCAGCAGCTATGCTTTGCAGTGGTAAAGGGATGCTTGGGGGGCAGAGGGTTGGTCAGCAATACCCATCGTGCAACTCATGGTGCTCTGGAAGCTTCTGACTTTCCAGTTTTCACCTGTCAATGCAGAACAGGGGGAAGGGGACGAAAGTCCTGCTGGTGGTGGTCCAGCTGCAGAGGATGCTTTGCTTTCCAAGATGGAGGTCTGGCTCATTGCACTGCCGCTGAGTTCACTTACAGAAAAAGAAGCAATAACAACAAAAGATGTGGGGTTTATTATGAGCTGAGTACTGTCTCTAATGTAAGGCTTTATAAAAAAAAAAAGCCAGGCTCCTTAGGTGAAGCTGAGAACTAGCTGACATTCACTTCTGGTAGTGTATCAGAGACATTTTGGGGGATAAAATCAAGATGTGGATAACATGAAAGCTTGGCATTCAGGCCAAGAGAACAAACAGGGCTGAGGTCTCCTACACCACCTGCCCATGAGTATCCTGATGAATAACCCGGCTAAGCCTGATTTAAGTTGCCTCAAAATGGTTTTGAACCTTTTAAGGAATAACAGTAGCAATGAATTTATTTCAGAAAAAGACAGTTTGTGGATTTCCATCCAGCAGATAGTGTGTGTTTCTTCATTGCATGATGGATCCCGGAGGCTGGCCTGCGCCTGTCTCTCTGTGACCTTTGAAGGAGGATGAGAAAAGTGGTACTGCGGCAGGGTGAAGGGTGCTGAGCAGCCCATGGGTGGTTTTGAGGGATGCTAGTGCTGGCTGCTGCAGTGAGGAACACGCACCTCATGCCAGCTCTGCTGACACCTTTCTAGCAGAGCTCACAGAGCTTTCTAGCAGAGCTTTCTAGCAGAGTTTACAGAGATGGGAGCTCTTCTGTAGAGAAGAGAAAAACATACTTTCCTGAAAAATAAGTGCTTTATTGAGTTATTTTTCCTCCCTTCTTTCTCCACCACACACTTGTGCACACGCACACACGCACACGAGAGTCAAATGCCAAACATTTCCTACTGGAGTTTCTAATGCTGGAAGAACGCTGGTATTTTGTGAAAGTGTATACAGTTATATGATTCAAATAGCTCTGCTCTTTCCATAACACGGTTTGACCTGGAAATTTCTTTTACATTCACTTGTTATTCTTGTCATTTTCCTATTTCCATTATTATTGTTGGAAAGAGAGAAAGTGTCTTCCTCAAAGAAAAAAAAAAAACCAAAACTAATATATGGCAGAGCTAGAGATGGTGTGGAGAGGTTTAAGGGCAATACTGAAACCAGTCATCTCTGATGACTTCCTGGTCTGTTTCATAGTATGGGTTATGAGCTGTATTTTTTCCTATATTTTTGCACTGCTGCAAATCTTGGTAGTTCACCCCAGCTTCTCTCAATCCATTCACTTAGTTCACGGCTAAGTCTGGTCCAGATACCTGTCTGTGGTTCCCCAGCAGACTCTCTTGTTTATCTCTGCTCTTCGATGGAGCATCAGTCTACCAGAGGCTGCTGACAAAGTCATATTCATTGATCTGGGCTTCTCTACAAGATGAATGGAGCACCTCCCCATGACAGTAGGTCAAGAGATTACAAATTCTAATTTGAGATGTGAAAGAAGAAAAAACAACTACTTTTTCTTTTTTTCTTGTCTAATGTCATCCCTGTACTCACCCTGTCCACTGAGATACCTACTTTACCAAGAGCATCTAAATAAAGCCAAAAGTTCAAGTTAGATGCTTGCTATTGGAATCAGTAATCATCAAAAATCTCCACTGAGACATGACTTTTGATCTACAGTTTGAAATAGCCACAGGTTAAACTGAGACCTTGGATCAGATTGTGCCTGAGATGCAGGCTTTCCAGAAACTGAATTTAAACTTATAAGTGCAAAATATCACTAATGGGTATCTATAAAGTCAGAAAGAAAAAAAAGTGCTAAACTCAGGAGTTAAGACCTAACCTGCTTTCATTTACTACTGAAATGCCAGCATCTGTATGCTGGGCAGGAGACTGGGGATTAGAAACCTTGTACAGCTTCCCCGGAGACAAGATGGAGAGGCTGGTTTACACCAGACAGGGTTCTGCCTTTCCATTTTCATGTCTAGCCACATTTTCATCTAGAAGTACAAAGCTGTTGCGGCCTCCTGGTATTAAACAAAATCACCATTGTGCTTTATAACTTCAGCAAAGAGTAAGTATGAGTTTACTCAATTAATACTTAGTGTTGAGTGGAGATAAGGTATAAGTAGATGCTTCTACTATCTGGATTTATATAGTCTATGGAAATTGGCCAGCACTTTGTAAAAACTGTCAAATTAATTGTCCTTCCTTGATACTCAAAGTAGCGACAACAATCATGGTGAACACTTTGTTGATGTTTGCATGGATGTTGTAGGCAGCTGAGTGGGAAGTCCATCCCTCTTCAGCAGGCACTAGTTTTCAAAGCCCAGAGCCGTGCAGGGACAGTCCAGAACCAGCGCTGATGCAAATGGTTCCCAGCCACACAAAGAGCTTAGGTGGCAAGAGTGGATGTGACTGGCTATAACAAGCTAAGGCTAGTAAAATCAACCTGTATCTGCTGTGCAGGCTTGGGAGGAAGATTCTTGCTGCATGTCATTGTACAGGTTAAGGAAGACACCCTCTTTAAATGATACTTATTTTAGTGGGGAAATTCCCCAGACTATCCAATGCTTAATATAGAAACCAATTCAAGGAAATCCTGCCTCGCAAGAATGCATGTGCGTCTGTCATCTTACAAGTAAGGGATTCAGAGGGATTTGTGATTCGTAATCATGCTAGATATTGAAAATGATAATCAATATATTCATCATGCTGATCTGAAACCCTGAGGATACTTACCTAGGCAATAAAAGAAACAAATAGTTTGCTCTGTCTCTTTATTTTGGAAGAGCTAATATTGTTTAAATCTGGAAGTCAGAAAATAGATAGGTGGACTCAGGAACTCATTGGGAAAGGATAAGCTCAATTTGGTATTGCTAGTCAGATATACATGATATCTGCTGATCCTGATCTCTTCATTCACTCTGGGTAAAATTCAACCCTCTTTAGACTATTAGCTCCAAGTTTTTGTTTATTTACAGCATCAGAGATAAGACTTAACTGAGTATTTGAATGATTTGTAAGTCTTATGCTTGTGCTGTGCACAGCAGTGAATTACCTTTCAAGGACTAGTTTGCCTGTCTATGGATGTTCAGTTCTGGCCCTCAGTGTAGTAGGAGGCTCTCTTATCAGCTCTCTTCTCAAAAAGTAGGAAGGCACTACTCCTCACTAAGTGCTGTTCATTAGCACATTTTTTCAAGCATCTAATATCAACCCTGTGTGAAAAAATATGGGTAGAGTATGGTTTAAATTGTCTCTCCTCTGTTTTGTGAGACTCCTGTGGAGGTTTTTGAAATGGCAGGATGGATCTTGTTGGAAACTCAAAGCAGCTCATCAGTACGATTCTTCAAGAGGTTACAAATACACCATTCTGCAGTTATAATGGGAAAGGCTTTGTAATCTCAGCTATAATCTTTTTTTGTCACAAAGCTGCACAACCTGGTTTACTATCAATTCCCAAAGAGAATTTCAAAGTGTTTCTTTGGCATCAAATGAAACATCTGTTCAAATCTCAGGCATTTATAAACACATTTAAACAAAAAATAAGAAAAATATAACCATGAAGTTATTTTTAATGAGGAAACTTAAATGTAAATTCCTCAGAAAATGACAGATTTATAATATTTTTCCCTCTGCATGATTTTCTTCTCTCCCCATTCCATAAGTAAACAATATGGTATAACAGATTGAATCAAAGATTGATATCTATATCCTCAGATGTTTCTCAAAAAGAATTCATCTTGAAGAAGTTTTGCCATCTTTCCTGTCATATAAATTTTATGAAAAAAAAGAAAAAAACAAACAGGTGCCGACTGCTGGTAGTTAATATTTATTCACGCAAATAATGTTATGGGCTTTATTGATGATAAAGCTATGTGAATAATGTAATTCCTTACATGAAGGGTTCCTAGCCCAACCTAGTGATAACCTTTATACAGAATCTGGTAATTGCCTGTGAGGCTATTATAGACAGAGAGATAGAGTAACACCCCAGCCTTTTTTGGGTTGGATAGTTGCTTGCCTTCATGAATAATGTACTGCTTAGGTGGGAAGGGAATTTTTTATTGTGAGAGATACCTTCTTACATTATACATCCTAAGTTCTTTAATGCTAGTAAATGGAGTTGACATATCTCAATGAATTTCTGTGGGTGCTAATTATTAACTAAAACTAATAATCAATATCAAAATTGGTGCCACTAATTGGAACTTAAATATGTTTTCCCACTTCTCATTCTCAGAGCACTTTAAAATCTTTGGAGTAATAAGCCTCACAATATCTCTAATAGTTATGTTAGGAATTTGTTCTTCTCTCTTAATATTAGACAGGAAAACATGGCACAAGGGCATTTAATGATTCACCCAAGGTCATAGAACAAGATCTTTTCAGAGCTAGATTTGTACCCGTCTCTTTTTATTCCCAGTTCCTGTTCTCACCACAAAACTGGACAGTTTCCCCAAAGCTGCATGCTGTCTGGTAAGGGTACATCAACACAACAAGGCAAATACGAGCAGTAGAGAATACAGGAAAGCAACCAAGTGGGAAAACATTAAATGAGGGTTGCAAGTCCAGCAAGGAATTGACCTGGGGACCTTTTCATCTGAGAGCAGCAGGGCTACCTATTGTGCAAAAGAAGTGGCTCTTTAGGTGGAATCATTAAGAACAAGCACAGAGAAGCAACAAAACAGAGACTACCAGCTATTCACAGCATCCAAACTGCTGAGAGATCTAAACCAGCTTAGCTTCTTCACAGGGACAAAATCAGCCACCAGCAGGTTGTTTACTCTCTGTTAGCCAAGTGGGTTTCTGCTTGTCACTCCTGACAAACGCTGGCTGCTCACACGTTGGGAATTTGTCACACCGAGGGGAAAATCAATCAGAGCATGAGGTCAGGGCGTCGGTGTCCGTCTCCCTGAGCTGAAGGCCCTCTACGCTCCCGGCAGAGGATGCTGCAGTCCTGGCTGCAGCCCTAGCTAACACCTGGTTGATGGGGCTTGCTTGTAGTACTGGGGCCCCCAAAAAATAGCAAACTCATCAGGACCCAAGGAGTACTTCTGAGTTCTAGGCTGATGGGAGACCATGCAGTGTTCGTGGGCACACTTTACCACATTAACAATAACAGGGACAGGAAAGGACTTAACATCCATCGTTCCTTTTCCTGTCAGGTTTCTGCATGTGTATAACTGGATCATGTCTCAATTTTTTCCAGTCTGTCTGGTTAGAGCTTTCTGTGGCAATTTCAGTCCAAGCTGGGGAAGGATGATACTGTGTTAAACTCACGTGTAAACTGAGTGAAGACAAAGGGTGCAAGATTAATTCTGACCTTCCATGATTTTGAAGTGATTCATTATGTTGTCTTAATATTGCTTAAGAATTAAATCAAATTCTATACGCATTTTATGACTGTTACTCTGTTAGTACTAATAGAAAACCTCCCAATAAAATCTTTTTGTTCAGCATCTGTGAATATGCCTTTTCCTAATCTACACTGTGCGAATCAACAAGGTCCACTTCAAAAAAATAACCAAAAAAGAAGGTGACTCTTTTAATATGGAGACTTCTCAGCATTAAAGCAAGACTATTGTCCATAGTTTAACAAAGAGATTTGCCTTACACGACATCTTAAGGGGATACAACCTCATTCTTTTTATTTTTTTTTTTCCCAAAAGGCAGCACCTTTAGTAGCATTGTGCTTACAATATTGCACTGAAACTGTGGTTTGGTACTAATTCAAAGGGATGATTGCCACCCACGGAGTCCCCAAAACTACCACCCCCAGTGCTTTCAGATTTCTCTCAAGGGAGCATCCATCCAGTTCAATTTAAGAGTGCTGACAAAAAATCACAGGCTGAGGTGTGGGGGAAGTACAAGAAAACAGCTGCATTTAGCCATAGCTAAATCATCTTCCCGGTTATGTCCTAAATAAATGAAAAAAATGAATGAATAAATAAATGTAAATAATCCTGTAGGAAGCAGTGTTCTGGAGAGCTACAGAAATAAACAGAAATGAGTTAAAAGCATCATTTGAGGAGTAAAATGAAATACCAGAAGTCAAATTGCAGGGCTGTTTTAAGGTAATCATAATGGAGTTTTCAAATATATTTGCAGTTGAGACCTATTGAAAGCAAGAGAAAAAATTGGACCACTTAGTAATAATAATAGCAGTGGACTAGGAATTGGATGAGGAAGTAGCAGACCTGTGGAAAAAGTTCTTTCTTCTTTGTTTCTATCTCTGCTCATCATGAGAAGGCATTTAGCTATGACCAGGGTCAGATCCTACTGCCTGATAGAAGAGGTTTTAGAAAGTGTGTCAAGAATTAATGCCAAGGGGAAGATGAAGTCTGAGAGACTTCAGTCTTGCATACCAATGCTTTGTCTC
The DNA here is from genome assembly GCF_000690535.1 of Cariama cristata. Taxonomy (NCBI): domain Eukaryota; kingdom Metazoa; phylum Chordata; class Aves; order Cariamiformes; family Cariamidae; genus Cariama; species Cariama cristata. The sequence continues at coordinate 62,040 of NW_009611269.1, forward strand.
AAAATTCACAAAGTGAAAATGACATGACAAGCCTAAAGATGAATCTCTTTGTCATTTAAGATGGTAAAAAGTCCCAGCAGCACAGCCCTTTCCCACAGCCCATTTTAGCTGGCTGTGATGAATGCCAAAATCTCCAGAGAAAGAACCAAACCATTCTGAGAGGTGGCTTCATCCCTCCCTTGCACCTGAACAGAAGCAGCAGCACAGGTAACTGACCTAGTGTTATGTCCATGTAGATCTATGGGAACTGCCGGGGACCTGCTGGAAATAACCCTGAGGGAGGTCACACTCGGACCTGAGAGGCTCCTTGGTTGTGGCCGCTTCTCGCCTTTTATCCCAGAGCCTACATGAGCACAGATTCTGTTCAGAGCTCTCCATGCACAGAAATTTGTTTCTGATTTTACCTCACTATCTAAGACGCCTGTCTGCTTAGATTGAGTCACTGCTTGAAGCTTGCCACATGTGTGCCTGGTGTGGAGCTGGACCAGTTGCAGGGAAGACTATGGGTAGCTCGAGTTCTTGAGTTAAGCACTTTCTCCTCCATGAAGAGGAGAGTCTATATCCAGGTCTAAAGGTCAGGTAGATATCCCAGTCATGGGGCCTAGTCTTCTGGTATCTCCTATCCTGGCCTTTGCCTTCCCCTTGCCTCTGGTTCACCAGGAGCAGCCATGCTTGCTGTGCAGAGTCCCAAAGCTGGAGAAGCCGCAGCTCTTTACTTACAATTGCAGAATATGCTGCTAGAAGCAATATGGGGATTTTAGTAACTTGGCATCTGTAAGAAAGGTTAAGAATATCAGAGCAGACATAACTGGGTCAGGGCAAAAATCAACCCAGCACAGTATCTGTGCTCCAGCATTGACCAAAAGTAGAAGCCTGGGGAAGAAAAAGAACAGGAATAAAAAAATATATAGAATTTACACCCTCCCTTTACTCTCCTACTCTGAAACTTTTTTAGGTCAGGGATTTCCTGACCTAAGACAAATGAGATTTCTGCATATTTATTAAGCCTCAGTAGGTTTCTTTTCCAAACACTTTCTAGTTTCCCCTTGAGGATATATGACCATCCTTTGGCAAGAAGTGCCAGAACCCCACTATGTGTCATGTGAAACCTTTTGCTCACTTTGAATCTGACTACCACTAGCACCATTGGATGCCTTTAGCTTTTGCTTTGGTGGAGACAGCAAGCAGTCTTCCCTTTTTTCACTCTCTGTGCCATTTCTAGTAGTTAGGTATTCCTCTTTCAATGTCTCTTTTCCAGAGTAAAAAGTCCCAGCATAGTCAGTTCCTCATGAGAAAGCTGTTCAATGCCCTAAAGGATATTGCTCCAGTGCACCTATGAGACAAAAGAACTTGAATTGCAAACGATACTCAACATGTGGTTAAACCTTGGATTCATATTGTGGCAAAAAAGGGTTCTCTGTTTTGCCCCCTAATGTTTTCCTAGTATTTTACGTGCTTTTTGACCAGTACAATACCCTGAGCTGGGTTTTTCATAGAAGTATCTGTCGTAACCCTCAAGTCCTGAGATACATCTATCGGCGTCGTGGCCATCATGTTACATGTGAAGTTCAGAGTATTGTTCCCTGCGTGTGGATGACGACATTTGTCTGCACCAAATTTCACCTGTAGTTTCATTGCGAAGTCATTCACTCTTGTAAGTTTGCTCAGCAAGACTGAGTGGCTTGCAATATAATGGTGGATGAAGTTACCAACAAAACAGGAGTGAAAGGCAGGAGAGACATTCCCCACCTGAGACAGTGCTTTTGCATTCTTGCTCTGCTAACCCTGTGAGTTAATGCAGGTGAGGTTTGGCCCTGTGTCTCCAGAGTTTAAATATTAAATAGGAGGTCCTAGCTCTGAAGAGTAAACTACAGTGCTCTTTTCAAGCATCCAACACAAGGAAAGGAAGCAAGGTGAGTGTTTTCTTTCCATCATTTTCTGGTCTCATTTTCTTCCCATCAGTCACAGAGGAAAACCGACACTTCCACACAGGGTGAGGAGGGTGCCAACACATAATACTCTGCCCTGTGATGGCCAGCACGGCGTGTTTCCATCAGTCCTATCAAATTCCCTTCTACTGCTCCTATCTTATAGTCCCCTCTCTTACTCCTGACTCCCAGACCAAGGGCAAAGCCTCAGGCAGCTCAGCATCATGGGGTACGCTTCTTGCCAGGGCCCTGGGCACCCAGAGGAGGCTGCTGCAAGGCTGTCTTGGCTGCAAAACAAGCAGGACTCTTCCCTATGGTGTGAAGACAGATCCACTGGCATCCTTCATTCTCCTGACCTGCAGGGGAAGGGTGACACCTTGGCTCAGTGGCAGGGGCCAGTAGCCTGAGCGCTCTGGCTGGTGGGGACCTTTGCTGCCCAAAATGGAGACAATGTCCTGCGACCTTGGTGAGCTTAGGCTTTGCACCTTTCCTGGCATGCAGTGTGATAGTTACTGCTGAGGGAACAGCAATGTTTCATCCTCACATGAAATCACATTTGTTCACTGCCGGTGGAGATCTGTTTCTCTGAGATTTTGTTGGGTGTGAATGGATAGCTTTGCATCTCTGGGCATTGTACCCAGGGCTCAGTGATTATAATTCAGCATGCAGATGGTTTATTCCCGCAAGCAGCATAGAAAATGCCCTACCTGGTCTGCTGTCTCATAGGAAGAAGATTTCCATGTGCCCTTCCCCCCCTTCACTTTCAAAGCAGGTAATTAAAAGTATCAAAGGGAAGTATCGCTGTCTCATTACATTCCTCATTTATACAAATATAATATACCAGGAAATTATTTTGAGCACGAAAGAAATAGGAAAAGCAGCCTGGCAGTGGTTCAGTCCAATGCTGCAATTTTGTAGATAAGAGAATGGAGATCTAATTCTTAATAAATTTTAAAAAAATATAACACTTTAACATAAGTAAAGAATTAAAATAATGGATACAGTACATATGTTTCTATGATTAACTGGCTGTGCAACTTACTTTTTCAGTAGGTATAAATTAACATCCCTAATAGTATATGCATTTATAACTGTTTATAATTTGCAGTACCTCAAATGAGTCTTGTCCTAATAATTAATCTTTTTTCAGTGTTGAAGTCATTTAATAACACTTTTGTCAACTTAGAAGTTTAATGTAAAAGGAGGTTTATTATCAGCATGCCAGCACTTGTTTCCCAAAAATGTGTGCTCATGTACTTTACTGAAGCAATACACTAATGGGAAAGAGGAACAGGCAGAATGAAAAAATTGGATGTAATGGGACAGTGTGTCTGGGAGTGAAACCCAGATCTCCTGCTGTTTTTTTGTAGCTCTGTTACCAGCTTCCTGTTGGATGCAAGATTTCCCATTTATAAAATAGGGATGTCATTGCTGAAACACTAGTAATGAAAAAGACTATTTGTAGGACTGGCGTGTGCTTAACGCTCATGAGCAGTTCCACTGACATCAGTGTGACGCCACAAGTGGTGAGCTAAACATAAGATCACTTCAAGGACTTAAACATATAGATTTTTGTCGGCACCCTTTTAAATATATTAAATGCTTTAAATCTGCAGTGTTTATTGACAAGTGTCAGTTTTCCCTTTAAAATGTAACAATGAAATATTCAGACACCTTCACAGAAAAGTGACACCGTGAAGAAAACCAAGGCTAGGTATCTAACCAACGCACACTGTCCTAAACAAAGCAACAAAAGCAACAATTCAGCATGGAAGCATTATGCTGGGAAGCAGCATGAAATAACCAACATACGAAAAATTGCCAATTTTTGCAGCCCTCTTCATTCACCTCTGTCAAAGACGGACAGAAGTCAACAAGTTTAAAGAAAACTTTATATTTGGCTATAAAAAAATTATTATTTTTATTGTAATATCACCTAAAAACCCCAATGAAACAATAGGTCAGCCTCTACCCAAAATGCTTGCAGTCCAAGTAATGTTTTGCCAATATTAATTGCAAAGATCTCTATGCTCTATTTTGAAGATGCCTTGTTAGGATTTGAATGTCACAATCCCAATAAAGTAAAACCATGCTGTAGCAGGAAAAGCAGACGGTCAAGCCTCTTGGCCTCCTTTCATTGCTTGAGAAGACACCTGGAGGAAAAGAGATGACAGAATAAATGGTAAAAAATAAATTAGACTTTTAAAATCCTATTTCAGGTTTAATGATCAAGGATGTTAACTCAAGTAAGGATTTATACATGTAATTTTGAAACTGATGTCTGTAATTAACTAATGATTTTGCAGAGCTTATATATTCTCTGAGGAAAGTGTAAACTGCAAATTTTGTGATTGCAAGAAGCTGCACAACAGCCTCCAGGAGTTAATTGCAAGGGCAAAGGTAAGACTTGGACTGTCCTTCTCCTGACAAAGCACTGACCGGCACCACTTGAGTTCAAAGGGAATTATTTATAACCACTGGCAATAGGGTCTGGGCAACTTTCCTCCAATGGGTGGATTTTCAGGTTGTAGATTAATTATACCACAGATACAAAGTTATCTGTGATGGCTGTATGCAGAGCCAGCTCAACTTGAGTAGGCTTCATGCTCAGGCAGAGCACTACAGGAATAAAGCTGTATTATTTTGGGCTCAGCTCATGTCCAAATGCTCTTTCTTTGCATCAGTTTGTGCAGGCTCCCCTGCTGGACCCAAGCTGGTCCCTTGCAGAGACAGCACCTACACCAAGGCTTGCTATCAGGAGTTGATCTCTTGCTTTGGCTCGATGTCACACAAACTCCCCAAGGCTTCATCTGTGCTAGTAAGCTAAATGGAGAAGGTCACAGGCATACGTATGGTCTCATGATTATTATTATACCTCTGCTGCACAACCATTAGCATGCTCTTGATGCATCCAGGCCAATGAAGATTTTCCCACATAAGGTTTATTACAATGTAGGGGTTATTATGGACAAGTAAACTGTTCTAACAGGCATTTTGGAGTTGATCACCCTGTGTTTGGGATAAGGTATGCTCTATGGAGGCCAGCATTACTATGCCATTTGGCCTCAGTTCCCAAGAGTATCCTGGATATTTTCTTTCCCTGTGTAGATGTTGCATGAACGGCTATACCCTCCGCTCTTCAGAGCTTCTCTGCTTGGAAGGGCATAACTTGCATGCAGTGCTGCATAAATGCCCAGGAGGGGTCTTTCACTATGCTTGATACAAGCCCTTCCAGAATGGGGAGCACTGGGAGCTGAGATGCAGAAATGGGTCAGCTCCTGAAGAGCTGCTTAAATCTGGAAAGGAAAGCATGAAGACAGACCTAGAAAATACTGTGGGACTGTGGGTAACTGTACACAGGTATTTTCAAATCACACTGCAGTGGGTCCCATAGTATTTATTGATCTGGCATGACAAAGGCAGGTGTGGCAGGACCTTATTAAGTGAAACTGAATATGGTGGACTTAAGATCTGGGGGATTTGTCCTCCCTGGTCTTGTTTGCTGCTGTTCCTCTTGGCAGATCCAGCCAGTAGTGAGGCTGAGTGTGAAATCCGAAAATGAAAAAAGCTACCACAAAATACATGCACTGCCAAGCACACACACCAATGTGGACAGAGAGTAGATGCCTTTATCAGCACCCACACAAGCACCCACAGCACTCATATCAACAGCAGCAGCACAGGTGCCTGATCCCACTCCTCTTCACTAGCTCACCAGGACTACACTTTCCAAATGGGCATGTAGACACCCTTGCTCTCTTGATCTAAAGATACACCAACTCTCAACCAGACATTAAGTCCATCCCGAATCCCACCTGTTTATCCTAGTTCCAGCCTTGGGTTTTTCAGTTTCTGGTCTCCAAATCACTAGATAATCCAGCTTGAAATTTGGTAGCAAATCACATCCATACTGCTCTATGCATATCCAGAAAAGACAGAAAAGTCAAGAAAATAGAAACAGGATTTAAGGAGACAACAGGACAGACTGCTGTGATCAGGCAAGTGCGTTGACCAGCATTTCGGTTACACATGCCTGGTCACTTTTGACCCCCTTTCTCTCCTTTTACCCACACTTGTTCTTCCCCAGCCCACCTTGATGCTTCCCTTTCCAACCTTTGTCCATCCCTTAAGCATCCCAGACTAAGCATTGCACAATCCCACAAACCCCTCAAATACCCATAAGTTTTGTCTTTCCCTTGTGATCCCTGAAGATTTTATTTCCTTTCTTCTTACCAGCTACAAAATTCTGGTTGACTCTCTCCAAGGTTACACCTGCACAGCCACTACCCAGGCATCCTCACAGCCCTGCTGTCCTTGCTGTCCACTCACGTTTGCAGAAGACCTCACTTCACCGTGGTGGAACATGAGCCCTGGACATAAAAGCTCTGATTTACCTGGTAGCTGACAGTGATGTGCATACTGATCATAGAGGAGAAAAGGTTGCCATTTTGGAGATGAGTTTACTGTGACAAAGACAAAATTCATTTAGAAGCTGCTCAATAGTTTTTGTGCATTACATTTTAAGCCATAGGGTATTATTGAGGAAAAATGGACATGATATTATGCACAGTTCATTAGAAATTATTGCTGCCTGAACTAATCTAGGATGGACAGTCCTAGACAATGCTGTGTTACATAGAGACATTTTTTATTTTTCTGATGTGTAATGCTAAACAGAGCCATTAATTAAAGTAAGACAGGGCATGTGTGGAACCATTTGCATATTCTTTTGAAAAGTGAAATAAGTGTACATTGAATTTCTACCATCTGGCAAACTAGAAAACTGTCAATATTAACAGCACAGTCAAGCCACCATGGAAGGAATTACAGAGATACAGGTGATGGAGGCAGCACCATTATCGCTTGCTGAGAAGCTTTACTCCTGAGGAGAAAAAAAAAGAGATCATTTGCCCATAGCAGGAACTCATGTGACAGGGACTCTATGACAACAGTATCAGTCTAAAATGGAAGAGTGATAATTCATAGTCTTGTTGAGACATATTTGTCATTGCTTTTGCTGGACACATAAACTATTGCAAAGATTCCCGAAGGAATTCACAAGAGGTGGAAGATTTTCTGACCCTTCATCAGCTTCATTATACAAGATCAAGGAATTTTTTCCATAGGTGCTTCCTCACCTTAGTCTTAAAATACTTCTTCAAATCATGCAAAAGCATGAATGATCATATTGCAAAAGACATAATGCTGCCAATATTTTTATCATTTTACTTGTGTTAGAAGAATATCAGGCATACTAATTAAGACATTCTACAGAAAAGCTATGAAACAACCCAATGCACTTACAGCCTGGTTTATTGCAGCATATAGCGGGTCAACCAGAAAATAAACAAAGAAAGACCAATTGTAGCTGTTGGGAGTACTGGATAAAAGTTATGTTCAGGCTTGGATGAAATTCTGGGGCAACGACACTTTTCCAGGAATTTATTAGGCTAAGTTCCACACGAGAGTGAGTTGAGCAGCTTTACTGAAATCAGCTGAGTTGTATCAGTAGCAGCCAATGGAGAGCTGAAGCAAGGGAATATAATGAACTTTCAACTCAGCTGTGCCTCTAACTGCTGGGTCTGGGAGCACAGCAATGGGATGGTGCCATAGGAAAGCAGGGTGTCAGTAAGTAGTGCTTTTAATAACAATTTTTCTGGGCAGTCAGCTGGTCAGAGGGGGTGCAGTGATGTTTCTGTCTTGTGTTATGGGAGTGGCTGAGGACATATGATGGGGGTCATGAAGCAGTTGGTACTGTATGCCTATACCTAGGCACTGTGTTTAGCTAGAGAAGTGCTACAGGCTCCCAGCAAGGGGGGAACACTAGTGTACTCTCTAGGAACTTGTAGAAAAATTGTTGGGTAGATGAATCAACTTACTAAGAGGAGATGAAGAGCGTTAGCATTCATAGTTGAACGGGTGATGTTGACTTGTAAATTGCATGTTTAGCCTCTAAAGAAACAAGACTCAATGTACTTCCAAATGTGAGCCTTTATGTGACTTAAACTCACTGGGAAATGGTGAGTAAGTGTGGTGGGGAGTAGGCTCAAGGCCCTAAAGTGATTTTTAAAGTAAAATAAAAAAATTTTTGAGCTTTCTCAGCTGCAAAAGCCAGGTGGAAGGGACCTCACTGATGCTGCTGATTCCCATAGTGTGTCACACATGGAAATGCATATACAAAGTGTTGGCAAAACTCCCAACAGAGCTGGCACAAGGCAGACCAGAATCCCGTGCAGGGCAGCAGTCTGAAAGAGCCCAGCCCTTGTTTGCCCCTGGGATGATTTATGTGTCTGTTCAGTGAACAAACAATTGTTGCAAACTGAACTGGAATAACCTTGTGTTTTCTGAGAGGGTAGGGTAGGAAGACTTTTTTTTTAGGTTGGTTCATACTTAAACTTTCTATTTTGGCATTTTCTTAGAGCTTTAGGTTTGTCTAATAGAGATGAAGGGGGGGGGGGGGGATGGGTGGAAGTGGGGGGGGGGGGGGGGGGGCAGGGGTTAGTTCACTCATCTCTCCTTTACCAGCCAAACAAGCAATTTTCCTTAGTCCTCTTCCCAAAGTAGGATAGCCAGAGGCTGAATTATTCTTAAAATAGCTACACATTTGGAGATCGACCCTTTCTCTAAGTTATAAGAGAGTGAGAGAGTTAATGCTCTTGAAGAAGAAGTAGAGGAGTAGAAAAACATGTTTTCATCTAGGAGGTTATCTCAGTAATCAATTACTCAATCACACTGTCCCTCACTTTCATACATCCAAGTGCAGTTTCTTTATGCCTTCCCCACCAGCCTGCTAAATGTTTGCAGCAAATCTTCAATGGATGCCTTGCAGTTGTGACCATTTGTTATATTATTCCAAAATGAAATGTCTTTCAATGTGTTGGATTACAATATTAGAGTTCTTCAATCTTTTCTTCCTCCTCCCCGCTCAAACACCCTGCGGCATATAATTGTAAACAATTTCAGCCACATCCTACTCCAGCTACCAGGAAACAATCTGTTCACTTTTCCACTTCCCCTGTTCTGCTACAGCGTTTCTGGTCACCAGTTTTTCTCCTGCACTATGCTGAAGCAGTGCAGCATCAGTAAAGAGAGAAGAAAGGTGGAAGAAGTATGCTGTATGCTTGAAATGAGGTGATTTCTGATTCCAGTCAAGAGGAGACAGAATGAGATTTGTATGTTTAAAGTCAAATATTTTAAGACCAATTTTGAACAGGGGTTACTCTTGCAGGAAGCCAGAGTAATGGGTGAGGACATCCTCTCTGGGCTGATACTCATCAGGAGGAATGCCAGCATCTGGCATTGCAGATAAGTGTAACTTACAGGAGGGAAGAGAACTGGGTCTGGAATTACTTGCTCTGACAGCAACTGTATACAGTGATACCAAGGCTGATGGCCACAGGGCAAAGGGAAAGCTGAAAGTTAAGGAGTTAAAGCATGACTCTACTTTGAAATACGGTTGTGAAACAAGCACTTTCTCACCCATCATTTTGCCACTTGTTGATATTTCACAGAGTGGCTGAGGTTTGAAGAGACTTCTGGAGGTCATCTGGTCAAGCCCTGCCCTGCTTAAGCAGGGTAACCTACAGCAGGCTGCCCAGCACCATGTCCAGGTGACTTTTGAACACCCCCAGGGATGGAGACTCCACAACCTTTCTGGGCAATCTGTACTAGTGCTCGATCACTCTCACAGTGAAGAAGTGTTTCCTGACGTTCAGGTGGAGCCTCCTGTGTTTCAGTTTGTGCCCACTATTTCTTGTTCTGTCTCTGGGCACCACTGAAAAGAACCTAGCTATTTTATTTAGCCTGCTCTGACTTCAATAGCAAAAATTAAGCAAGATGCCCCAGAAAGTAAATTATCTGAGATATAAGACTATCAAGGAGTCCGTGGGACTTGTCTTAAAATCCCTTGTCCAAGACAATGCACTTGCTCCAAATGACAAGGAGTCCAGAGGGAAGGCTTCACCATGTCACTTCGGTACCCTTCGCCTGTACTAGCATTAAGGGATAAGGGTTATAATCTCTTCAAAATACCACCATTAAGAAATACAATATTATTGTCTCAGTTCTTGGAGACATATCGTCTCCTAATGAGCTTCTAATTCTCTCATACTCAAAGTAAAAAGGCAAGCAAACAATCTAAATGTACCTAGTGCTGCCTGTCCACAGCAACCACTGGATGTCAAAGCTTTTTTGAAAAGGTTTTTGCCTGCTGTCACAGTGAGTTTATTACATTCCTTTGCATTCTAAATATGCACTTTGAGGTTTGAAGCACTTGCTGCTTTGCAGGAACTGGCCAAGGACTGGGTCCCACTTGGCTTTTGCTTCTCCTGTGATATCCAGCCTCAGTTCTGTCAACTCCTTATTCTGAGGGTCTGGACCTGGTATCTCTCATCACTTGCCTATGCTTGATGTTTTTTTCAGTTAAGATCTGTTTTCTGTCAAATACATTGTGCACCATTAGCCACGGTGAAATGCCAAGGTCTAACCCCTCCTCTCTCCATGTATTTCATCTATCATGTAATCCCTCTTTTGAGAAAACACTATTGCACTGATTAAGGGGTTATACAATGCTCATAAATCTTCCACTTCTCAGTTTGCACTTGATAAATTGGGCTTGGCCATAGTTGGAGAGGCAGATGACTGCCAAGTGCAAAATATCCATCCTGAAGGCAGCATCTAGGGCATGGAATTGAAGGTGGACAAAATCATAATTCATGCAAAATCTTGGATGCTCCAGCTCTTGAAGCCACAGCTCAAGTAGCCAAGTCCTACAACACTGCTGGTTTGCTTAACTGTAAATAGCAATTCACATCTCACTAAATCAAGCTCCAGACAAGGCAGCCTACTGGGGACTGGAGGAAACCTGCAACACAGCTCTTCTTCTGGCAGCCCTGTGAGCATCCCAGCCAGGTTGACAGTAGACCAGCAGGCTTGCTTACTGTTGTTATGTATGCACAACAAATAAAATGTGTTCTGGTAGTCCTGCAAGAGGGCGATCTGGTCTGTATATCCTTCTCCTCTTTTTTACCCTAGAGAACATGACCACAGGCATAGCAAACAACTCCACTGTTTTTTCTCAAAGGCAGCAAATTAGATGATCACAGAATATTGGGAGTGACATGAAAACGTTTTTTTTATGACACTTTCTCATGAATTATAAGGCTCCTGATGATTTAGCAGGTAAAAGGAATCTAACCTTATTCCTAGTCTCTTTCTTGAACTCACTAATTTCTTTAAGTGAAAGTGGCATTTTTCATGAAGCAGTAGAAGATCCTTCTTCTTTCTTTCCTTTTGCAATAGCATAGGTGGGAGGCCAGATCCTCCACAAAATACCTCAGGCCAACGAAACACTTCTCATATCTAGCAAACAGCTTTCTCCCAGACTTTGTATGCTGTCTCTAACACTAGGATTTGTGCATAGTGAAACCTTTTTAAAGAGAATTCTCAGTTCGTTTCCCTTGTGTCCTCTGCTGACCATCAGTATCATTCCTCTCCTCACATTATGGGCTACAAGGTTTAACGGTATCCCATGTTCCCTTCATCAGGGAAACAAATACTTTGGGTTTTTGTCAGTGGCACCTGGTCAGAGTGGTATCAATGGATATTGCGATGGATGATATTCTACCTCTGCTTGCATAGTTTCCTTCATGAGGCACCTCTATTGCCTCTTGCAAGCAGTCATATTCTCAGTGTATATATAAACAGCACAGCAGTAGAACAAGAAAAATGTATCCTTTCTGGCCAATTTGGATATCTGAGCTAGGTTCAAGTGGCTGGGTTGTTTGTTCATGTGCATCTCCACTGGGGAAAAATACCCAAAGTATATGACTCATGACAGGACAAACACAATGTTATTAAGAATGCATGTCCAGTGTGGTCAGTACAATTACAGCAAAAATTCTCTCTTCAGTGATGTGTTTGGGAGAAGGTTTTTTGATTTCACAATTCAAACACGAGAATCCAGCTTTCTGAAACAATTTCAGACTTCCCTATGAACAACAAACAGTTGTATCCAGCTCTGCAATTAGTTTATTTCACCCGGAGCAGCAGTATGTCACACATGTTATTCAGTTCCTTGCTGAATGTTTCTGTTTTTTCACATGAAGGTGCTTTGCAGCACAATCCTATGTCTTATGAACAGGTAGCACCATGACAGTTTACTATTCTAGTCTATGCTAAACCACGTTGTCTTCCTGTATAGGGAAATGCACTGTTCCTTCTACTTAGGTAGTTGCTTCAGTATTTCAGCTACAAGTAATACTTCTACCACAATCTTTCCTCAGCTTGCCCCGTAATCTAAGGATGGATATCAATAATCTAAACTTTGCAGATGCCCTTTGATTTTTATTAGTTTAAGTGGAAAAATATGAGATAGACCTGAGTGACTGTGCACAGTGTTCCCTCTCGTAATCCCTTTTTGTTTCTTTAACCCTGTAAGACCACTGATGTGTTGTTCCCCAAAGAGGTAATTTTTAAGAGATTTGCAGAATTTCTGGATTTTCTTGGTTGAATCTGCAGGTTGCCATTAAAGTAAATAATGGAAGAGCTGAGTGATACTTGAAAAGCAGAGAGCTCTGGAGATGCTGACTTGGGTGTCATAACTAAGAAATGGTCAACATCTTTAAGTGAAAGAATCGCGCACACTTATGTTCTGCTAAACTCCTTTGATAAATGAAAATGCACTGTGCAAAACTGCACTTTGAGGTGAAAGCAGGATCGTTCTTTCAGAGGAGAACCTGAGAACAAAGCACAATCCCATCCCAAGGGAAGTGCTGTGCTTCTAGCTTTTGTTTAGGCTTACTTATTGACAGGGGTTTGCACTGAAAGCAAAAGAAGAATCAGTGCATGCAGTTCTGTGCTGGCTTGCTGTGTTAATATCTGCAAGAGTGACTGATGTCTGTTGTCACATATTCCCACAAGGAATAACGTCCCAGCCAGTGAACTCTGAGAAAGTGCCAGGAAGCATTTGGTGCTCCAGTTTGGCATTTTCTGTACTAGCAGTGAATACAACACCCCTAAATTTCATTTGTCCCCAGCTTGGAAAAAGTGAAATAAGCCAGGAATGGTTGACTGTTTCCAGGCATGTACTTTGGCCTCAAGTACTATCACTTCACTGAGATTTGAGATTGTTTTTAACACATCTGTTGTCATGTTCAGCTGAGAAGAATGTTAACTGGATCTATTCAGGGCAGTATTACTGATCTGTTTCATCAGAGTTGATCCAAGCTCCAAAGGTGATACAGAATAACCAGGGTTTTCCCCTGAGTCTGCATAGGCTGCTGTGTAAACTGTCACGTAGAAAACTTCCGCGCTCTCCTACCCAGAAATTTAAACCCCATCTTATCATACAATTGTCAAATTTTCTCCACATTAGCATTCATTATATGTGTGATGATGTCTTCTAATTTAAGTAGGTGGCCTGCCTCCATCCCACGCTTCATCTCTAAAAAGGATCTGGGAGACCTTGATTCTTCCTGTCATTGCCAGCATCTCCACCATTATCAAACACTGTTGCCTCAGGCTTTGGGCACTGATCAGATACTGGGGATGCTGAACAGGCAATTGGGCTTGTTCTACCTTGTTTTAGCTCTGTGGTTCCTAATGAAGCTAGCTGATCCACAGAACAGCACCTGCTTAATAAGGTGTGCAAGGTGGATTAATTCATGGGGAGGAATATGGATGCCTCAGTGTAAGTCTTTCTCTTCTTCCATTACTGACCCTTAAAGAGACTTCCTAAGCCTTTGAAACCTACCTATCATATTAAGTTTAATTTATTATTATTTTAGTAGCTTATTATTCCAGATTATTAAAATACTTTATTGAAAGGTCCTGCACATGGATTGAGGCAATCTCAAGCACAATTAGAGGCTGGATGGAGAATGGATTGAGGGCAGCCCTGAGGAGAAGGACTTGGGGATGCTAGTTGATGAGAAGCTCACCATGACCTGGCAATGTGCACTCGCAGTCTGGAAAGCCAACCCTATCCTGGGATGCACCCAAAGCAGAGTGACCAGCATGTCGAGGGAGGGGATTCTGCCCCTCTACTCTGCTCTGGTGAGATCCCGACTGTAATACTGCATTCAGCTCTGGGCTCTCAACACAAGAAGGACGTGGACCTGTTGGAGCAAGTCCAGAGGAGGCCATGAAGATTATCAGAGGGTTAGAGCACCTCTCTGATGGTCAACGGATGCTTTATGATTGGGTGTCTCAAATCAATCACACTCTCCTATGAAGACAGGCTGAGAGAGTTGGAGATGTTCAGACTGGAGAAGAGAAGGCTCCGGTGGGACCTTAGAGCAACCTTCCAGTACCTAAAAGGGGCCTACAAGAGAGCTGGAGAGGGACTTTTTAAAGGGCATGCAGTGGTAGGACAAGGGGCAATGGCTTTAAACTAGAAGAGGGAAGATTTAGATTAGATATGAGGAAGAAATTCTTTACTGTGAGGGTGGTGAGGCAGTGGCACAGGTTGCCCAGAGAAGCTGTGAATGCCCCATCCCTTGAAGTGTTCAAAGCCAGGTTGGATGGGGCTTTGAGCAACCTGGTCTAGTGGAAGGTGTCCCTGCCTGTAGGAAGGGGGTTGGAACAAGACAATCTTTAAAGTCCCTTCCAAGCAAACCATTCTATGATTTCAGGATATTTATTTTAAAAAGTCAAGGGGGCTCATTTGTAAGCTCGGCGTGAGGGTAGGGCAGCCCCTCATCTTTGTTTTTGAAACAAAATTACTTTGCAGTGCCGTTTTCTGATGCTTGCTTCTTGCCATAGCAAAGCTTAAGTGAGCCCATGGTTGTGCTCAGGTCTGCTGGGATGGAAATGAAACAGACGGATGACTGTCAAGGAAGAGTGAAATCAAGGCGATCCACTGTTATTGTACTCCTTTGTAAGAATGAGAGTGCTGGGAATAAATTTAGGATATAATATTGGGATATAATTTCAAACAAATTCATCTCATCTTGTTTGCAAGATCATCTTATTAAATTCAGCTAGAGGAAACTTTCCCTCTTTTCTCCCAGAGGAGTTATTTCTAAACATTTATATAGCCCTGTAACATTTACACAGTGCTCTACACTGCTGACATGCTTCTTACCTGGGTGAGTGGAGACAAGAGAAATACATGGATGATGAGCCACTACTGATGACAATGAAGGAGAGAAATGAAGCAGAAGGATTAAGGGAAGAGCAAAGGAGCACTGGGCTATAAGCAATCCAGGGCTGAACCTGGGGGGAAGTTACTGCACAACATAGGAGAGGAAAGTTATTTGCATGTGCCAATACTTTGAAAAAGAATGAGAAAGCAGATCAACAAAGCAATGTAAACAGGGGGAAGAGCAGATGTCTAATTAACCTAATATTTTTTTTTTAGAGCAAAATCATTCCTAATTGTCCCTGCAGAAGTGTGCACCATTTGCCAGGAAGCATTGCTAGTTAAATTAATGTAGCAGTGACATTATGTTTAGAGACAATAGAGGTCTGGTTATCTTCTTACATACACCCACCTAAATCAGCTGAAATCAGAATTACATGCTATAGTAAAAACTATGCAAGAAAGGAAAGCCAGTCATAGGTCCGTGCTGCTTAGGAATTATTTCTGCCATGCAAGGATAAAGAGTGTGGCCTCTGCTGTATATAGACTCGGAGTGCAGGAGGAAGATCTCCCTCATCTTGTAACCTCTCTGCTGTCACACCTGAAACTGCAAAAAGTATTTTAATCTTAAAATTGATCAGAACCCCTGTGTTATCACAAGTGAGATTATAGCTCATAGAGTAAGGAATTACTAGAGGGCATTTTATATATATGACTTCACACATTTCCAATGTGTGTATGATTTAGAAATTATAATGTAGGTTCTCTGGCTGTTTTCACACAGAAAATTAAAAGTAAACCCTGAACACTTCCTTCCATTAAAGACTAAGTATTCAATAACACTGACAACTTACACAGGCTGAGGATATAGTCAAATCTTCTGTGTTAAAGGTGGATTACAAAAGATGAGGTGTTTGTACCACAGGTCTGTGTGAACAGCATTTAAAAAGTTGGTTGCGTGCATGCAGTTGGCTGCCTGCCACTTCTGAATTGGATTTTGTTGGGTTGAGTTCTTTCAACATGATTGTATCTTGCATCAGACATCTTCTGCTCTATAGACTTCTTTGCCACTGAAGTCAGTGAGGTTAGTAAAACCCAGGGAATGAGAACGCCTGAAATCTTTATGGTACTCCAGATGGAGTTTTAATTTCCCTTTTCCACAGAGAGGCAATCTGTACGTGTTGATACATCAGAATCTGTGGAAAGTTAGACAAAGTGTGCAATTTTCACTCTCTTTAAGGTTATTGTCTCAAAGGGCTATTTTCTCGTGTTTTGAGAGCTTTCAAAAATGTTAGGAGTCTTCTGGATTTTGTTACCTTGGCTCAGAGATTCTACTTAGAGAAACTGGAAGCAAAATGGTTAAACTATTGAAGTGGTTGTGTCTATTGGTTTGAGACTGGGGAAAAATAAATAATTTGTATATATATCTTCAATCCTCCCTCTGCTCCCTGAAGAATAGCTATAATATAAAACCAGAAAGATTTTTTCTGAAGATCTGGGACAGATTTACTATTGAGGCCACTGGGATAGTCCCCAGGTGGATCTAAGATTCCTGACTCTAGTGTAGAAAACAGTCGTATTGGAGAACTGGTCTTTAATAAAACTTCAGTCCTCTAAAGCCCTACAGAATCAGACTTGGGAGTTTCAAATCAACACATTACCTGTATGAAGAGATCTTCTTTAATAACTTGAAGATGAGAATAAGTATATATTACTGCTTTTTCTTTAAAACACCCAAAAATTCAAAAATCTGTCATCCATTTGGAATGCTTTATTCTTTCCTATAAAGGATCTTGAAATGTCCAGTGTCACAAACAGGTGAAGGCTAATGTCTGGGTGGGATGTTGGCTGGGTCGGATTGTTTGCGACGAGGGTAGTTGGAGGCACAGGATGGTCAAGGACAAAACTCTTCATAAATTTGGTTGAGAGAGGTGACAACGTGACGTGTGGCCATTCACATAGAGGTATACATACACAGGATTTACATTGCCCACTTCCCTCCTGCCTTGCAGGCTTGTGGGACTTGCAATCTAGAGGACCTGCTTGAGAGCTGTCACCCTCCTTTACTTACTGTCATGGGATTAAGTATACAGCACCAAGTAACTGAAGAGCGTGGATACCTACATTTCTAATATGTAAACCTTGTGTGAAAAGTGTTGCTCTTTCTGACAGGGAATGGGATGGGTAGAAGCCATTTTTCCCTATAAAAGAAGACAAGTAACAACACTGAACTCAGTTCATTGCACCTATCCTAACACAAGAATAGATGTGACTTGATGTTATAATTCCTGAAAGCATAAGGTAATCCTTTACTCCCCTGGCCACTACCACATCTTTCTTGTCCTCTTGCTGTCTGAGTCACATTAAACGAAGTATCAAATAAAATTCATGATCTGACCTAACTACCTCCCTCGAAGGGGTTGAAATGAAAGGCCTTCATATCAGGATCCAAAAAGAGCTCAGGAGGGAGTGAATTTACGGAAAGAATATCTGCCTCATTAGGGATGATTAACGTGAAGGAAAAGCTCATTTATCTGGAAGGCACATTGCTGGAGCAGACAATGTGGGCATGAGGGGAAAACGTTTGGCTGGAGCAAAAGCTGTCACCACAGAAGGGAAAAGGAGAGGGAAACAATCTTTCACACTTAAGGGTGCAGGAAGACCAGGGGCCTTTCTGCCTTCTGTAGGAGAACTGTCTTTAAAAAAAAAAAAAGAGAGAAAATATCTTCATTAAAGGTATTAGAGCCTTGTGGCTCTTTGCCTTCACCTCTGGCTCAATAAACATGGGCCATCTCCTCTCTCTGCCACAGATGTTGGGTGAAACAGATAATCTGCATCCACTGCTTCCTGGTGTTACCTTGCCCTCATTTGCACCTGTGCAGTTTACCACTGATCCTGCAGTAAGTACTGCTAGCTGGCAGGATTTGCCAATCCCCTTGCTGTTGGAAATAAACTACAGAAGAAGGAGTGACAGTCTTCTCTGTACATCTGAGTTCTTCTGATGTCACTGATTTTTTAGAAACCAATACATTTGGCAAATGTGTTTGAAAAAGAATGCTATATCCTGGCAGTTACTCAGTTGTTATTTCTAACAAATATTCTTCGGGCTGTCTTGGCTAATGCTCTCCATGCATCCTGGAGTATAGCAGCACAGTGGTTATTCTAACCTTTATTTCTGGGAAGTCTCATAACTATGACCTCTGAATGCTCAGCAGTAAATGAACTATGATGAGGAATCTAAGAGCTATCTACAGGACACTTTTTCTCTTGCATCTCTTTTTACAGTGCTTTGCTGCTGAGTTGTTGGAGGATATTTTTTAAATCAGTGCTGTTGATGCAGGTGAACTAAAGCCACTGGCTTCTTGACCAAAAGCACATCAATATCTTCAATCACAAGCTACCATGTAGAATAAAGCAGTTTCACTGAAATTGAAGATTGAATGGTTTAGGCAAAGGAATTGGAATAACCCAGGTAATTTTCAAAGGAGATTAGAACTATATTAGTGTGACCAAAAAGGTCTTATGTTGAGTGGTATATAACCAAAATGAGTCAAATGTCAGCCAGTGCTGTCTTGGGCACCTGTAAACGTCATCATACGTTCATTCCCTGGGAAATTTTGACACAAGCACACTTTTGATGCAATGTCCAGGGGATAAGTTTCCAGAGGCAATTCAGGCAGATTCAGCATAAGGGGAGTCACAGCGAATTTGGTGAAGCCACTTCAGAAACGAATCTGATCTCACTTGTTCAAGTTATTTTTAGGAAAAAAAAATAATTCAGGATCATTGTGTGGGATAAACTTGTGTTGTTGCTGCTATGCAAATCTTTTGCTAGTATCTGCCATGTGTTACCATCTCTTATCTTGAAGAGATCAAAAACATTAACTTGAAAAGAAAATTGAGAGAAGCATTTTGTGATGAGAAAAACATGGTTACTGAGAGCTTTTTTTAGAGTTAGATAATTTTTCAGTGGAGTATTTTAAAATGAAAACAAAAATGGTTAATTATTTTATAGAAACTTCAATGCAAATGTGTAAATACACCCTTCAAATACGTAAAACAAAATGTTCTACTGGGAAAAAATCTATGAAGTAGTCTTGACCTGCTGACTTAGCTCTCAAATGCCTGTCTTGTTCAGTTTGGGATTTCAATAACATTGCAGTAAAGACAGAACAATCCTATAGCCGACAGGACTGGTAGAACAAAGAGGTGAGTCGAGGAGACTCGAGGTCAGCAGAGTAAATACAAATTCTGCCTGAGCAGCTCAGCCTTTCAAGTGGTTATAAATTTGTGTTTGAATACGTTGGGTAAATACTAAGTTTAGAGGCATTCTTCTGAACCCAAGTACATGACAGGTAATAGGAACGTCATAGTGTAGCCATTGCTTTCAGTTTAATCACACCTAGATTTGTGACAGGGATGGTTTGTGTCATGTTGTATCTTGTTGGCTGGATAATGTGGGGTCTTGGAGCAGGAGCTAGAAGTGTCCCCTGTGCCTGGAGTACTTCTGCAGAGTTTTGGGACTGAGGCTGGGAGTATTTTATGTGTCGGGACTGAGGAGTGTCCACATGCTGTAAGGACCCATGTGGCAAGAGATCACATGCAACATATGCAAAGGACACTAGCAGAGAGGATACACTGAAGGGCTAGTCTTTCCCTGATATTTGTCTGCATTATGCTTAGTCTTAGGCAGCTGCTTCTGTAAGGACATGAGCTTTCATGAGCATCTGTCCCCACTAATTAAATTCTACTCCTAATTCTGAAGAAGATATTGGAGTGAGTGGAGTGATAGGGAGCACTGGTGAATTCAGCAGGCCTTATCCAGCATCTCAGCCTGACAGTCGTCTTCTGCGTATTTTGTCCGCAGTTCCAGAGTTGAATCTTGCAGATCAACTATCTCCTGTACACAAGACCTGACAGATATTTTTTTTTTTGTCCCTTTACATATAGGCTGCTGCTCAGTCTGTCTCCCTGCACTGCCTTTCCTTTTGTATAGACAGCTTGGAAGGATGAGAGGGACAGGCAGAGAGTTACCGATAGGGCAGGGGAAGCAGAGCAGAGCTGACTGGAAAATGCAGCATAAAGAAAAGTAAAATCCTGCCATTTATACTTTAGGGCAGACATAGTAGGGACTGGTGTCTTTGTAATTGTTTGGCACACAGTCCCAGACCCAATGCAGGCAATACCTGTAAAGCTCAGGAACCTGAAAGGCTTTGAGGATTGTTTTGAAACTAAAGTCCATATTTATTGCAAGCTGCTTGTGTCTCAAAGAACAGTTCATAATAGGTTGTAGCTGTTGGCTGCAATCTGGCCCCATGTGTTCCTCAGATGATGTCTCTGGTTGTAAAGGGCTTCCCCTTTCAGGGGGATTTGGCAGCATCTGTGCCTTTGGCTGGGGAGCACTGACTGGAAAGGCTCTGCTTTCATTTCACTCACAGTTTCTAATTACTGCCTGTGATGTGACTGCTCAGTCACAGGCATCTGTGTGCAGGGCTTTCTGGGCACATTGAGCTGCCAAACATTTTCCATGGTTGTGTAAACTGTTCTACACAGGCAGCTATCAATGTAAAAGAGAGTAACATTGAGGTGCTAGAAAGTGAGGACAGACTTGTAGTTTAACAAAATATTGTTTATACTGCAACACTCCACAAGCTTCTAAACTCATGTGGAAAGAAGTTTGTTGTTTTCCTTGGTCTTTCTGTTCAGTTACAGCATTTCAGTAAGTGGAGTGTGGCATCCAGGTGTTCCATCCTCTCTGATGCTGGGCAGCAATGGGAATTTCAGGAGAGTTTCCTGAAACCATGGAGATGTGAGATAATCTTGCACTTTCTATAGTCTCCTGAACTTTCAGAAACCAACTCAAGCCTGAAAACAATAGATTTTGTTCTTTGCAATTGTCTTTCCCTTCTTTCTTCCACATACCTCCTTTAAAAAGCATCTGTTATAATTCTGGATATTTTTGCTATGCATAATTTCCCTCTTTGAATCCATTCTGAATCTTGGCATGTTGGCAATGAACTCCCCAGCCTGATTTCACACTGTATGAGCGATGTTCCTTTCTCTTTTTCCACCTTTCAGCTTCCTTTGTTCTCATCCTGTGAGACAGGGAGACTGGATGCTCCCAGCCCTTTTTCTTCAGGCTGTGCACTGTTCTATAAATTGTTTCATTTTTTCACTAGTTTGTTTCCCAGTATAGGTCTTTTCTGGGTTTTATTGGATGATAGTTTTTTTCCTAAGTAATTGCTCATTTTTATCACTATTCTGAGTCTCCTAGTTAAGAGATGTCTTATTTGGATGGCATGGTCATCACACACAGTACTCCAGGGAAGGCTGTGATGTTACTTGCTGTTCTAAATTCCTCATCTAACAGAGATTTAATAGCCTATAGAAGACAAACAAAGGAGTTTAGAATTGGATGCGACCCAGAAAGCTGGATCTAAGCACCTTTAAGCTTCAGGGAAACTTGGATCCAGATCAGAGGCTTTTTGGCTCATATTTGGAGTGTAGTCAGCAATTAGTTCCATGACT
>NW_009611269.1:83607-110081 GCF_000690535.1 Cariama cristata
GAACCCAAGTAAAAATTTAGCAGAGGGTTATGTATAGCTCCTTTAATCTGCTTTGGAAAACTGCCTGTTCCTGTGCTAGTCAAAGACTGAGGAACTGAAAAGGTGACCTAAAGCCACCTCTGTCTCCTTAGCTCTTGCAGGGAGGACAACTTGCTGCACTAGAAGAACCATCCCGTTGCTTTTCTCGTGTGTGCTTACCCTGCCAACAGCTCCTGTGTTGTGCCAGTCCCCTTGATTTATAAGCACTGCTGCATAGAAACCTGAGTACCTGTGCCTGACCTCTTGTGAAGAAATACCCTCTTTCTGAAACTTTGTGTCACCATGTGTATGCAAGTTAAATGGTCAAGAGAAGCTAATGTTCAGATCTGGAGATGCTTTCTTTTCTTCATGAATAAAGTTATCTAGAAGGAGCATGAAGAACCTCCCAACTGCAACTGCTAAACCTCCAGGAATAGGATATCGTAAAGGAAATAGTAAGGTTGGACTGGTGTGAAATACAAGATGTCAGAGATGGAAGCTCAAACATCGATGAAAAATATTTTTATTCTTTGCTAAGTTTTTCAGTTAAAGCTCTACAACTTGGCGGTGAGGGGAGGTGGTGAGCTGACCCTGCTGGCACCTCTCAATAAGAGAACACCAACTTTTCAACTATGACTCTAAAGTGCTGACAGAAATTTGCTTTTGCCTCCCTTCTCCCTGTTTCTAGTCCTCTTTGAAAAACATGTCCCCTGCTGAGGAGCTGTGGTTACTTGCAGGATGTCCATACTCTTATTGCTGTTACTTTTCATATAAGTAAGAACAAAACATTGGCTTTATAGCTGAGAGACTAATTTATGCTATAATCTTCCCCCCTACAATTTCAGTCAGAAAACTATAGCATTCATGGAAAGGCATGGTAAACACGCAAGGGCTATTTGAAACTGGTATTTGAAACTGGAATTTTCAATGTTGCCAGAAAATGTATGTGGTCGTAAGCACAGGAATTTTCATAAAGATAGTACTATTTTTCTATTTCTGAGAAAGTGTGGAACTATCATTCCTAAGGATTAAAAAGATATTAGAATAATGTAAGGAAGATGTAAGAAGACAAAATGTGGTAAAGGCACTACATATGCAGTGCTTGCACACGTACTTCATACTGTAACGCTGCCCCGCTGGCTAAAGGGCAGTTGCATTTCTGTCAGCTGGTTTAGTAGAAATCTTGGGGATTTCTCCCCCTTTTAGGTCACACAAGCACTGGAGAGAGAGAGTAGTCTCATGCCACATTTTCTACTGCATTGTCAATGTCTGCTGCTACCAAAACAGCTTATAAGGCTTCTGGTGGCAATGTTTTTCCTTAATCTTTCTGAAAACTGAGATTATTTCTTCAGGGGAAGCTAGTATACTAATTAATTGTTCATAGAGTATTTAGGCAGATGGAACACGGATGGATCAAGGAATAATAATAGAGGTTAAAAGGGAAAGAAATTGCTGCTTCTTTTTTTTTTATGCATTAAACCTCAGACTTAATCAAGGACAAAGTAAAACAGAATTTATCACCCTCCTTAACACTTCCTGTTGTTAGTGCCAAACTCTCCCTTCCAACTTATTGCTTGGTACAGATCCAGTTTCCATTCCACAGAAACACCCTGTCTCGCCATTCTTTTGCATCACGATGTCCCTTGGACTCCTATCCTTCACCTCAGTCTTCTGAGCACTGTCTACAAGTTTACATAGTCCACATCAAAATGATTTGGGCTCAGAAGACTGAATCCCCTCCCAAGTAAACAGTTTAACTGGGTTCACTTTGTTTTGTTCTCAGTGGAAGCTGAGGTTGCCTGTGTAATTACAAAACTTGCAGTGTTGATTCAGCTGAAGAGATCTTTTAAGGCATGGCTAAAGATAAGTTGGAGAAGTGGTAGCACCTGGCAAGTCTCTGTCCTTGTTAGTAAGATGTGAGCTGGCTCTGGGCTGAAGTTGGACTACAGAACAGGAAGCTGTGGTGAAGGGCATGGTCTAAACATGTCCACTGTTTCTTCAACACCACCCACTCCATACCTACCAATACCTTATTTCTTCAGGCTAAGACATTTTTTTCTTCCTTTCTACTGAAACATTGTGTGACTTGGAACCTTTTGGACTAGTTGCACTGCATTTTTTGTTGTAGAAATTTGCAGCAGAACCTTTTCCACTGGAGGATCTCAAAGTGGCTTCCAAGCACTACTAAATCTATCTTTTCTTTTTTTTTTTTTCTCTTATTGTACTTATTTTCAGGAGGGGATGGAAGTTTTGCAAAGGTTAGGGAAATTGCACAAGGTTGTGGAGTAAAATGCCAATACTCAGGAATAGAACTGGGAAATCCTGCTTCCCAGTCCCTTAAGCCTTCACAGTAAGAGCTTGAAATTTAATCCTGAGGGTAACTAACAGTCAAGAGAAGTCTTACGTGATTTCCATTTTACGTAACTGGACACAAAATTAAAACGTAATCCTTAAGAATAGCAATTCATACATGTTAAATAGAAACTTTTTCAAGTAGGTCACATGCAGAGATAAACTATTCAGTTTTCAATACGGGAAAGCACATCCACTGTCATCTTTGGAACAGATGACCATAGGAAATTGAGGAAAATGGCTTAGGAAGGTTAAATGAGGAGACAGGATTAGTTATTTGGTACATCTACCATTGCCCTATGGAGCACAATTCACTGAACTACTAGTTTTAAGTCATGTTTGCTGCAGGTGAATTCCTGTTTTTACTCAGTTGAAGTTCCAGATGTGCCACTGGTTCTATGTCAATATATTGACAGATAAACTACATGTAGATGTTTATCTACAGAAGTCTTTGGATGAATATTTTCGGACTCTTTTTGCCTGTTAGATGTTTCACTTCACTTGCTGGATATTTGGTAGCTCTGTTGCCTGAGTGACTAACAAGATTGAAGTGAAAAATAAACTGTGAATTGCAGGTAGGAATTTGCAGATGAACCAAGAAATGAGTTGAGAATTCATGAGGCAAGGGAATGAGCAAACTTCTTCATAGATATTGGAATACTTATAAATTGGTATCTTATTTATAAAATCTCATGCAATACAAAATTGTGTATTCACTATATCCTCAACAATATTGTGCTTAGCATTAACTATGTCAGCTATTTATTTCAAATTTCAGCTGTTATGTTTGCAGCCTCATATTGCTTACTGTCTAAACTGAAGACTGTTTCCCATCCCTTCTGCTCTTTACTGGTGCTTCTTCAAGAAGCATTGCACCAGTGCGTTCTTTGCGAATAAATTCAACGCTAGTTTCCAGATTTAGGCATCCATGTGGCCAACATATGCAACTGCTAACCATGGAAGTGTAAATTAGGAAGTTTATCTTAATTACACTCAGCATCAGACTGCAACCATGTAACTTGGTAATTAGGAACCGCTATTTGCAGATGACCTATTGTCACTTTGCTGCCTCATGTCTTTGACCTAAAGCAGAGAGGAGACTGGTGCCTCCAGAACAAATGCGTGAGTTTTGACAGTAATTCAGATGTGGGGGTATTTCTTCACCTCGGGGCAAACTTCCTGAGCCCTACTGCACCTCTCCTTTGCCATTCCCCTGCATAAAATGAATGGCTGCATACATCTTGGACTCTGCAAATGCGTTTGCATTTTCAATATTACCACTGTCTCTTACACACAACCTGTAAGATATGGTTTGCTACCAGGAAGAAGACTCAGGAATGGGATGTTTATGTAATTTCGTGGCTCTTTTCACTAGTTAGAAAGAGGCCTTTTGTAATTTATTGATGTATAAAAGTGACAAAATACATTAGAAATAATTTTGTTCTCTTCATCTCTGAATCATCCCAAAAATGTGTACTGGTGTTTGGAGTGAAATATCAGTAAAAACATACTAATACTTTTAAAGGAAGAAATTTAGCAGTGCTGGGTGGCTTTCTGGTACCATATGGTCTTCATCTGAAATACCTCTTGGAAAAATACTATCAGTCTCTGTGGGAACAGGTCCAACAGTAGTGACGATCTACAGTCTCTTTGGGGTTATGAATGTGTCCCAAAGTGTGAAATGCAGAAATGAATGTTTCTGTTTCAGGTACCTCGTTGTGGTAAAAACTAAGCACATCTCAGACTTGAGAGATTTCTGTTTCTAATTCTTCATTGTATGTATTATGCTATTTTTGTTCAGGATGGGGGACCTAAGACACCAACTATCACGACAACAGTTGGTAAATGCATATTTTTTTAAACAGTATTATACAGGTAAAGCCAATGAGCTTATCTCTGTTCTGAAATTATTTTCTCCAGTCCGTTGTAGGGGCATGACAAATAAATGCAGTTTTGGAGCAACTGCCTCTCCTGGTGTGATACTTTTCAGCGGATGAACAGGTTTTTATTCTCCAGAGCTGAGCACTTTATGCCAAACCTTTGCTCTCACAGGGATTAATATTTAAATAATCTTTTTATTCACTTAGCACAGGAGAGATTGACTTCCTTGATTGTCACATTTATATGAATGAATTTGTTCTGAGTGAAGCTTCTTAAAGTGGCCATGAATGCTATCAAGCTGGATCCATTAATGACAAATTACACATTACTGGTATCTCATGCATTTTGTCAGTTGCCTCTGACACATCCGTCTCTGCCAGGTATTGTGAATACTGCGTAATTTACTGTTTTAGGATTTGACTAGGTGTATTGAGATGAGGGCTGCATTGGCAGTTGGAGGGCAAAAGTAGTTGTGTGTACACAGTAGTACAGCAGGTACTGGTGCTTCTAGCAAGTAATCTTTTGTGCATGTTTTGCATATTGTGAGATGCCATTGTTATGCAAAATGCAACGCTTGATTATTCTTTTACAAGATTGTTCTAGAGAGGCCATTGTTATGCAAAATGCAGCGCTTGATTATTCTTTTACAAGATTGTTCTTTTTCAAATGAACAAAGTAACTCATTCAAAAAGAGATTTGAAAGGATGCTACCTATATTATCTTGGAGAGGAAGAAGGAGGGAAGGAACTTGAAACTTTGACTACTGACAAACACTGTACTGTGGTTTTGGTGGTAAGGGAAGCTGATGATGTGACAGGGTTAAAGAACTCCACTGTTTCTATACAGAACATGTAGGGTACAGGAAAAACCAGCTGATGCTGCTTTAGTGTGCCAATATAGGAGATGGTATGCCAAATGAATGTAATGCTTTTTCTCATGCAATAACCAACAGCATAGTTTTAACCTTTTATGTGGACATGTAGCAGTTACAGATGAACTACTTGATGCTTGGCATTTGTTTCTGAGTAAACACCTCTGCTTGTGTAAATATTTGTTCCTAGGACTTGGAAGTTGCTCTGTGTACATGTTTAGTGCCTGTACTATGTGATTTTGTAACTTAAATAGGACCAAAGATGATTGAAATGAACTCAGTTAAAAATATCTGTGGCTAGTTGCAATATCTTTTAGAGGAAACACAAAACTTATGAGTGTCTACCACTCTACACTCTCTATATTGATTTTTATTCTTCTGTCTAGTGGCAGTCTAAAACAAAAACTTGTCTGTAATAAATATAGAATGGATTAGAAAGATTGTGAAAACCTAACTAGTTTTTGTTTTGTTCTATAGGGGCTTTCCGTAGGACTTGTTCAGAACTGCTTCTCAGCTATTTGGAACAGCCTCCCTTAATTGGACTGCTGAGGATTTTGTATCTTCACTGTCCATGCACCTTTGCCCTACCAACATGATGACAAATGAGAGGTCAGGTGAAGATACAGCTTATTCTTCACTGTTACAATTGACTTGTTTTATAACATTATCTTCTTTAAATTCTTTTATTCTTCTAAGATAATGGTGTCATTTCATATTTCTATATCAGGAAGTTTAGTTAGACAATGAGTACTTTAAATAGCCCTGATCAAAAACATATCTTTTTAATGGGAAGCAGCTTTATAACTAAGTGAAGAACTTGTGCAGAACTTCTTTAAAAGAGAAATTCAGACTTTTCCTCTCCCCTGCCCTCACACACCTAAAATGTAGGTATCTTTTAGTTTTGGAGTTCTTTCAGTTATTGAGTGAAAAGTCAACATATTAAAAATACTCCTTAGTGCATTTTATTGGGGGGGGAAGGGGGGGGGGGGAATAACTGAGGCAGTTGGAAAATATCCTTTTCCCTAGATGAGTGATTAGGTGATTTCCTGAGGAATGAAGTCTTATATCCTTCCAGAATTCACGTTAACGAAAATATATATGTAAAAACATTTATGGATATTATGGATCTATACATCCTAATCTCATGGATCTATATAAATATGTGGAACTCTATCTGAATGGAACTCTGTGGGGAGTTCCTTGTACAGGGGACTGTACTTCCCAGAATCTTGCCAGGTGCAAGGCTTTCATGATATCTTGAGGCAGACAATTTCACCTTCTAAATACATAGTGTGACAAAAAGCATTGATTTAGGTCTGAGTATTCCACTTTCTCATATGATTTGGTGTCCTTTTCCTCCTGTATTGTAACTGGGTGTCATCCAGTTTTCCTGCCTCTTGGACTGATGTCCCTTTTACTTTAATGTATGTTCTTCTGGGTAAAGTGCATCAGTCTATTTGGTCCTGGGGACACAGTAACATCCTTGTCTCTCAAAAGCACGATTATCTGCTAGGAGCTATCAAAGACCACAGCACATGTTTCCATCCCTTCCAGTCTGGCCTTGCAGTTTTATTCATTGAGCACCTTTATTTCACACATCAGATGTCCACCAGACCATTCACAAAGCAGTTCCCTTCAATAGTGTGGTGCTTCACCAAAGACTTGCTTTGCCATGGGACAGACTTCAGAGCCACATTTATTGCAGGTAGGAAAAAAAGTTGTTTAGGTTATGCTGGCCAATACATGCCTTGGCAATACATCTCTTTTCTGTGGGATTAGGAGTTGAATTAGGAACCAGTGAGAGAGGAAAGCACATAGTTTAGTGGCTGAAGGTATATAGTCTTTTTCAGTAGGAACAATGAATTTGGTCTGAGGAGAACCTCAAATCTCACCTAGGATACTCACTTTAGAGAACGATGGCTTGTGTTGTGTTTAATACTACAGAGCACAGTATGTGTTCACTGAAAAATAAGTGTGACTATATTACTTGTGGAGTTTAAACAGCTTTCCTGCAGAGCAGTCAAGGAGGATGGCAAGATGGAGCTGAGGAACAGCACAGGGCTTATTCTTTGCAAACCAATAGCTTTTTGTCTTGATGACCTTTTTAAAGTACTTCTACTCTCAGGCAGCTCACAATTCCCAAAAGCACTTTGCAGACAATGTTTAGTAAGCAGATTAAGTGAAGCTAGTGGAAGGCCCCGTAAGGAGTAGGAAGATCTGGGAGCCTTGCAGGATTTTGTACTGTGAAAGACAGTGCCTGGCAGCTGAGTGCCCACCAGCCAGGCTAAACCCTGTGCAGGTAGGGAGATGCTGAGATACTCGGGTGCTCTGTACCACTTCCCTGTCAGTGGCTCAGGCAGTGTCTGAGAAGAGATGTGACAGCACACTGTCACAGGAAGGAGGATGAGGAGGGATGTGCACAACTGGCTGCAGTTAGCAAACCTTCTCAGTCACCAGCACCCAGAGAGAGGTGGCACAGTGTGAACCTCCCTCCTTCCCTTAGTCCTCATGGGAATGCGGTTATGCTTAGGAAAGCTGAGTGACGGGGGAAGTGAAAGGGTTTGACGTTACTGACAAACGCATGGGACGAGTAGCTTTTTAAGAGAAAGGAAGGGAGGCTGAAGAATGCTGGAGGCAGACAGAGACCTGTGACCTCCTGTCAAGATGGAAAAATCTAATTCTGCTGAGAAGGAATTAATAAAAAATGGGGCTAAAGTCCTTGGGAAAGTAGATTTTACAGGAGAAGTAATGAGGTTGTGTGGGTGAATGGGCTTTGGGGAAAAAAGCAAAGCAAGCCATGAAACTTCAAAAGAACTTACATTTTTTACACCAGCAGGGTGGGAAGAGGGCATTGGTGAGGAAGCAGTTCAGTGGAAAGGAGGGATCTGGGCTCTGCTGTAGATCATGAGTCAAACACAACTGGGCTTTGTCATGCTGTTGTGGTAAAGCAACTATAAGGAATAAACAGTATGTTGCCTGAAAGACATGAGGAATAAACTAGTCAGTGCCAGCAGTGTTCCTTCAGAAACTACAGTGTATTTTAGAGATGCATAAGCAGAGGGTATACTGTGTGATAAATATCCACGACAAAAGTTAAAAGCTTGTGTCTCCATCTTTGTTTCTTTATGCATTTACTTTCAATCAGGCTGGAGGAAACTTCAGTTTCTATTTTCAGTATCTTCTCACAATGCATGGATATATATATTAACATTCTGCATTTTTTTGTACTTGATGGTGTACAGGGACATCAGGCTTAAAATAATGTGTGTATGCCTGGGTAAGAAAAGGGAATAGACTGAAAATAGTGAGAATAGTAGAACAGGGTGGCCTTGTTATAGATTATAAAATGATTTCCTTAAGTTATCTTTCAAGACTGCTTTGCTTTTCCCAGTGACAAAAATGGAGAATAATTTAAATTGCTATGAAAGTAATCCTTTTTATTTTCTTCATGGGTAGAAGCATTCAGAATGTGATAGGGTTACTGCACAGAAATGTTTATTTAAAAGTTTCCAATAACAGTTCCTATAAAAATCTTAACTATTCAGTAATTTTTATGCTATATTGTTCTTTCAAAAAAAAGTTTTATAGAAAAAGTTACTACTTGCCAAAAATAACAATTAAAAATATAGATAGATTTATTTCTAGTAAAATGTCTGCTCATGTTAAATCGTTTAAATCTCAAAGGGGAACTTTGACTATCTCCATTACCCAAACAGTGTTCACTTCTGTGCATTACTGCTGGGTAGTGGAGTATGGAGAAATGATGACAGTCAGGGGTGAGTGACCTTCTCTTTGAATGATGGCTAGCTGGAGCTTACTATGACTGGTCCAGGACTTCTAGTGGCCCTGTGCTGACAAGCTCTGGAGAGAAACGAGCTGAATGAGCCATGCGTGAACCTGGTCTGACTGGAGGTGAGTCCCCTCTGCCAGGAGGGACTGCAGCACTCTGCCACTGCTTCAGCTGCACAGTGCTTGTCAGGCAGGTAACTAGATGGCTTTGGTCTCCAGCAGTGTATATCACTTCGTGCCTAACTGAAGTCAGTTAAAATTAATTAAAAAAAACCCAAATAAAACTAGGAAGGTATGGGGAGGTTGGGGTGTCCGGGAAGACCGGGGCAAACAGGGATTGGCCAGGGCCACCAGCCACACTCAAGTCAACAGAACAATTTCACATAGAGATTGTGTAGCAGTGAAGGAAGCAATGTGAAGTAGTCTGGCAAGTAAGATCAGGGTCTGCCTGAAGAGGAAAACAATGACAGTAAAGGGAAGAGCTGGGGTAACAGCTGAAGTGTGATGGTGACTATCTGACCTGCTCTTCCAAAAGAGTCTTAAGTGTAAATGGGCATAGATGAACGGGTTGGTTAAAAGGTGTTCTGCCTAAAGAATGGCTTTTGACTCCAAAAGGTGGTTTATTTCTATTAAACCAGAAGCTCTAGCTAGGGGAAAAAAAAAATCAAAACAAAAAACCTGACTACAAACATTGTCTTTTATACCATCAGAACTACAAAAACACTACTGTTAAGTGCCTATTTCTTTCTGTCAGCAGACAAACCCTGGAAAACGCTGCTACATGAGCAGTGTGGTGACCATTGGCAGGTACATCTGTTGTATATTTACACTTCTTTCAGCAATAACTGCTTGAATGATCCTAGTTCATGCTGGCAGACAAAGGCCACAGTAGCTTCAGAGAACTCTCTTCAAGAGGAAATAAATGCATGTTCCAGTAGCTCTAAAACCAGTTCTGTTCCCAGTTACATTGTCATTAATAATGTGAATTATTTCAGTCAAGGAAATGCAGAAAATATGGACTCAAGCTAATACAAATGAGCATGAACTGTTCCCTACCCGTAGATGTGCTATATACCTAAAACCAGGTTCTCTTTCTGCTGTGGTGGTGCAGTGACCACCTCAGTATGCTTTTGGTCAGTAAGCAAGGTGCTTGGCACTATATCTGTAGTAAACAGGTATCCCAAGAAGTCACATAATACTCTGCTGAAATAAAATAAACCCAGTACTCAGGGTCCAAGACCATAGTAGACAAGTTCTCAGCCTCTAGAGATAAGAAGTAGGCATGATCTTCAATGCAACGTTTTGCTGGTTTACTTTAATGTCAGTTGAGGAAAGTACCTCTCATGGATACAGTTTCAGACATGAGAAATTTAAAAGGGTAACGGCTATATTTTCAAGGGATGTCTGTCCTGAGAGGTGCTTTCTGTAAAAGAGGGAAGTTCCTACATAGTGTTCCAGGTAAGTTCTTACCCAGCACCCAACAGGGGCACTTGACTCTCACCGATCACTTATTAAAGCATATATTTGTCTGATTTGCTTTATATCAAGCTATGCCATCAGACTGACCTGGTGCTTATCCAGCAATTTATCACCTGCTCAAGTATAACTTAGGGTATGCCAGCAGGTGCATTGCTTGATTTTTTTTGAGAGGGTCAGACCAGGTTTCCAGGGATTTTACATTAAAATTCTCCAATTGTTTTAGGTCCTAAAGCAGGAAATTTGGCAGGTCCTTTTGAGATACCATTCTGGTCATTTTTTTTTTAAATTTAGAAGTCCTAAGCATTGGATTGAATGAGCCCTTCTGGAAACTCTTCTGCTGATCAGAGGCACTAGGTATCTCGACTGCCAATTGATGATGAGTCCTGAGGCCACAGGGAAAGTGGTACCTTCTTGTCCATGCTTTCTGAAAAGCTGCTGCAGTTTTAGTTCCTCAGGAACTAGATGCCTGGAGTGGCACGTACATGACTGACAACTGTGTATAAGTAAACAGCAACATCTCACAGAGCTGTGCTTTATTAAGTTACTGTTATCTCCCCTAGCTTTCAGGAACATTGCAGGAAGCCTTTATGTGTTGAGTTAGATACTGCATAATGAGTCATGACAGTTGGCATTCTGTAATCCTTCTTCATATAGCACCATGGTAATAAATTGTACAGGGTGCCTGTGGATAAGCTCAAGAGTTGGCAGATTATGGTCTCACCAGGCTGGAAGTAACAGTCAAATTGCCTTTTCTTCTAGTAACTTGATAATTCCCATTCGGGAGAGGACTAGAGCACATGAAGGAACCAGTGAAACAGAAAAACACAATAAAGAAAAATCGTTCTTGAGCTTCTACATTTGGGTGCATGCCTGGCAGTTCTGTGCCTGCTAATCCCCTTGTGATCCTCACTGGGGGCCTGTGTAGTAACTGAGGAAACATGGATCTGGATGCTTACTCTTGCTTCTCTGGTGCTAATAACTTGCCTTCATAAGCATGTTGGAAATTAGCTTAAAAGCTACTCTCAACACAGGAAAAAACCCCTAATGTTGAGACCTTGGGGATTGTCTGTTTTGTCCATTCCATGTGAGCTATCCTGGTCCTCCCCCTGGACCGACAGACCACAAGATATTCTAGGCTGTTCTTGAAATCTAGAGGCTGTATTGTTTAGGGAGCTAGTCAAGAAATCCTCTCTTCTAGGCCTGGTTGTTCAAGCAAATTCCTTTCCTGTTTTCTGGCTTCAGTGCATACAAACCATGTTTTAAAATTAAGTGATGCCCATGTTGGAGATGATTTAAAGTATCATTATACTTTAAGTTGCATTTTGGTTACATATACCTCATCAACTGCTTATGTTTGTATGTATTTTACCTTAGTACGTCACCGTATACAAGTTATGTCTGCTGCAATAACAAGTGATAGGGATTGAGCTGATCAGTTACTGTTATGACCTTCTTATTCCTAGTTCAATTCTTTTTTCTTCTCTCCTATCTGTTCTATTTCAGTGGGATCCTATGGATGACATAAAACTAGTCCCTCAATAGCCATGTCTCAGTTGGAACTTCAGTCACTCAATTCTGTATTGTATTGTATTCTGTATTGTAGCTTAAAAGCAAAAGTTGTATCCTCTTCCAGATAAGTAAAAGTAACTTCTCTAGATGAAACTACAGGGGGAATTTGAGATGGTAAGCATAAACCCAAGGTGACTTTCAGTAAGACATGTCAGTACAAAGCATCATTGTGCTTACTGATAAGCATCAGCAGTGTAGGCTTGAAGTGTCTCTTCTAAGATAGCATACACACACATATGGATCATTTTGAATACTTCTCATTATCAACACATTATTTTTTTTTTGTTGTTTCATCCTTACCTTTTAGTATCTGCTTCACTACAGAAAATGACTTGCCACTTATGTTTGCTTGAGTGCCACGGAACTTTGGGATTGAACCAAGAGAGGCTCTTGCATTGAGACCAGAGAAAGTTGCTTCTACTGCAGTGATCTTTCTCTCAAGACAGAAAGGTTCCACTGTGCTAGGCTGGTCTTTGCTTGAAAACAGTTGCAACCTCGTAACAATTGCTAAAGGTAGAAGTCAGCATTTCATAACGGATTTCTGTCTCTTATGTTCAGGAGATGTATTGCCTCTGCCTCTGAGTGGTTAATAGCAGCATTAGAGCCAGGTATCATGTGAATAGGTGTCATGAAGGTTTTGTTAATTTAACCTCAGTCCTAAAATGTAGCTAACAATAATCCATCAGCACCTGCTGCTTTGCCACACCTCTTCAAATCTGAGCAGCAGTCCCCTTTGGATCCACTGTCAATTGTCAGCACAGTGCTGTGAGCCCAAGGCAACCTTTGTCCCCAACTGGGTCTGCTGATGTAACCTTGCAAAATCCCTTCTATGCCCTGCTGCCTCCCCCAGCTGCCACACAGCTCTAGCAGATCAGCCCTGACCTGACAACTCTCCTGTCATCATAAAGATCTAATAGACATATGTCTCAAACTACTTTAAAAATACTGCTAATTTCACTACCACCAGTGAACTGCTCAGTTGGGTCTTATACTGAATCCTCTTTGGATTTTCAACCTCAGCTGCTAAAATTGCAATTCCCAATGGATCTCTGGAGTAGCTTGGTGCTTTTACCATACCTAGAACTTGATTTCTTAAAACATCCCATGTTCAAATCCTGGGGCATGCAACTTCTGCATACATTGGAGTTTTCTCCTTGGCAAAGCAAATCAGGATGTCACTCCCTTGACTGTCTTGAGTGACCTACAGGACTCTGGAGATCATATTTTGCTTTCTTTTTGACTATATCTTTGTACAAATGGCAATAAAACAAGAAATCATGGCCTTACAGCAAGGATGTTGTCTGTTGGAGAGCTATTTATCTATCATGAGTTCACAGGTATATGATGTTTAGCATGGACATGTTTGACCAAACTCAGGTATTACCTAATCTCCTCGGTAAAAGGTAAATTCCTTTGGTTCTATTCTCTATCAGATAGCAGCTACATTTCAATAAAAGACTGAAAAATTGTCCCAACCTGGAGGTTGCAATAAAGAAGAAGCTACTCAGATTTTTACTAGCCAACATGGGGCTCGCTAAAGAGAATAGATTTGTCTGCCCTATCACCAACAGTTCCTTATTCTGTTTCTACAGGGGTAAATTCACACTTAGGCTGTTTCTTTATATATAGATTTCATAGGGGAAAGTGCTGATTTTTTTGAATGCTACAAAAAACATCCCAAACAGGTCAGCCAAGTTTGAATTTCAGAAATATAAAGAGAACTCCAGTTGTTTTCAAAAAACTTTTGAACTTGTAGATGTCACAGACACACCTGGAAACTGTCTACCCTTCTCAGGAGCATTGCATCCTTTTGCAAAAACCAAAATAATCTTGATTTCATTGTAGAGAAGTAATGCCATACCTGCTACTGTATCATGAAATGAATGCAACTGAGAGTAGAACCAAGATGCTGGTTTTAAAGGTCAGTACTCAAGGAACTAGAGGTCAGACAAAAATTGACTACGTCATAGGAGCATGCAATATTTCTATTCAAGTTGTTAATGTTGTCAATGGCAAAGAAAAAGTCAAGAGACCCAGGAGGTTCTTCTGAAAAGAAAGGCTTTGATTACACACAAATTTCTACTGTTAACCTAAAATGTAGCTTTTATCGGCAGGAGTTGGATGCCAGCAAGATGATAAACAAAAGAATACAAGATAAATACAACTGTTCTCCTTTTTAGCAAAATCCTAGTTTCCATGTGAATTTTGTCAAACGTAGCTTCCTGCGTGTACCTCTCAATGTTGTGTGAGATGGAGCTGAGTAAATGACAAAATTCCCTTACTGCATGGCCATGTGGTGGGCTGCTAAAGGCATCTTTGTACTAGACAGTTTTCATGCTTTTTGCGTATTGCATACACGTGTCACAGTGGGCAAACAACTGTGGAGGGGAACTGTAGAAAGGCATCAATATTGGTATGACAGTCATTGATTACTTTCACTGGTTTCTCATACTTTACTCTTACCTGCCCTTCACTGCACACCTGCATCTACACATCTCTCTTACTTATCTTAATTCATAAGTTGCAGCTAAACACACAGATGCTGAACTTGCCAAAAGGATCAGCAGTAACTATAACTATTACCATCTCTGGAGAGTCAATAGCAGCTAAACAGCAATACTTGATGCAGGAGGAGAAAGATTATTTTTAAAAGTAGTTGGCTGACATCCAAGCCATTCTCCTCCTTGTGTAAACCCCCTCTGCACCGAGTGAATTGCTAGCATTACGATGTATGGGAACTTTGATCAGTTTTGATGGGGTCAAAATTCGCTCCAATGAAGATTGAAATGGTTTAGGAAACTCCATTGAAAGGATTCTGAATGTCCTTTAAAACTTCAGAAGAGTAAGCAAATGAGATGGTAACACAACTGGATGAACAGAATCATGACAGAGGAAGACGTTTTGTTTTGCTGCTTTGTTCCTTATTCCCTGAGACTGGTTGAGGTATTTCAAATCTTGGAACACAGGTTATTATACCGAGGAATCACTCAGTGATTTTTATCATACGGCCTATACTTGTGTTGATGGTAGACTATTGAATGATACAGTCAATTGCACCTATAATATGTATTTTTAAAGTTAATTATTCACCTCATAAATCACAGAAGGAAATGTCCTTGTCAAGCAGGTAGTTAAAACCTCCTAATTGTAAAGATACTGAAGTGCTCAGCATTCAGTCTGTACAACATGTTACTAGAAAATCCTGCTGGCCAAAATAATTTTGTGAGATGATAAATGGAGAAATTTTTTGTTATTGCTTCTGTGCAGTTTCTGGTATAAATGACTTGACTCTGGAAAGGCAAATTTATGGGGGTGAGAAAAATGTAACACAATGGAAAAGGGGATGGGCACATAATGGCAATGAAAAACAATACTGTTTAGCATGTAAAGATAATACTGATTATTAAGGTGTGTTAGTGAAGTCATAAAAATAATTCTTGTTATGCAAGACACCACAAAATAGCACAGGTTTTCTTGTTGGTGTTGGGTTTGGGTACTTTTTTTTTCCCCACATGGCTCCATGGTTACTGAGAAGCTATAGAGAGAACAGAGAGTTTTGTTTTATTTTTTTAAAGGACAAGTTTCTATATAAGCTAATGCTACCGTAAAGGACTAATCATCATTTCAGGCTCTGTTACCTGCTTTGCAAACTAAAGCTTGGAAATGGTGCTTGTTTTGTTCTGCAGGCTGTTTGTGTGGTTCAGTGTAAAATGGCAAATACTCCCTTGTGTTTATGACTTTGGAGAAATTAGCTCTGTCGAAGCAATGCTTGGGAATCTAGTGCTTGTAGTTTGAGAATATGAGGATTAGATCACTAATACAACTAAAATACTCAATGAATATAAAGACACAGAGATGGGGAAGCTGGTCAGCACATGTACAAAGTACATGGGGACAAAACTTATGAGGGCTTTCTGACTGCATACAGAGACCTCCTATTTCCTGACTCCAATGCAACAAAACTACCCTTTCTCATGAATTAACAACACAGGCAATTCAAGGAAAGGTACTTCCTTATTGTTGTTTATAAAGTTGGAAAGAACTGTGGCTGAATCATATAGTACAAACAAGTACACAATACAATAAATAGAATATGTGCTGGCAAAGCATTGATTTTCATAAAGCTGATGAGATTTCTGAGTTTTGAAGTGAGTCTTTTGCACGAAGACATTTTCTTTCATTGAATTTTAGCCCTCTGAAAGAGGTAAATCAAAGTCTTAGGTGACTTATCTGTCTTCATGGGCAGAAATTCAACGTGATATTTTAAAAGTGCACAGGGAAATCTCATTCACTTTTGGTGGGAAACAGTTGCCTAATCACAATTTATGCCTTTAAAGTATATCTTTGAGTGTGGGAAAACATTCGGTGGCACTCAGTGCCTGTGAAGTGACTTTTCTGAAGCAAAGGAAGTGCTGTTAGAAATTGTGGAGGCAGAGATAAGAGATCTTCATAAGCTCTTCTCTTCATTGTTGGTTACTGTAAATTTACCTCTGTGGTATTGCTCTCTACCCAGGAAGAGATTCAGTGATAAATAGTACAATAAAATTATTTTCTTTCCATATGTAAACATATTGGACCCTACATGAGCTTCAATTGAAGACTCTTTTCTTCAGCAGCTCTGGTTGCTAACAGGACAGCAAATTCACATTACTGAATAAATTACAGTCTCCCACCTCATCAGGTGGTAATAGACACCAGCGTCCTCACTCATGCTGCTGTTCACCATCCTTCACAAAATAGATATTGACAGGAATGAGGAGTCGAGGTAGCTATCTTGCGATCTTCGTTTTGCTCCTGCACCTCCTGGTGCTTCGTGCAGCCAGACCCCTGTGCTTGCCCTTGTCACAGCACCCAAACTCATGCTCACTGTTGTTCTCACTCTCCAGTTGCTACGGCGAGCAGCTTTATTTTCCACAGGAGGAGACTTGCAAGGCACAAAACGTTAACTAGGAAAATGCTACGCCTGTCTCATATAACAAAGTTGTAACTTACTACCCTAATCAATCTGCCACAGCTGATTAAACTTGCAGTAAGGTTGAGATTAGATAAAAACAAGTTGACAGCTCCAAACTCTTGTTAAATTTCCAATTTTCATTTTGGGTCTTTTCTTTGAATCTCTCTCTTGCCAGTATGAGCAAGCAAGTACTGTTGACTTTGAGCATCAGACAGAAACCTCCAGTTTGTTACCTTTTTCTAAAAAGAAAATCCAAGTAATAAATAGGGTCAAAGACAGAGATCAGAAAATCCTGGGAAAGTGCTTGGAGTTCCTGCTATTAAAGAGCCCAGAGCATAAATATGCCTAGCATTGGATAGACATGAACCCTATTAAAGACAAGATTGTGATTCTGTTATTCAGGATAGAGTGCTTTATTCCATGAGTAATTTAATGGAAGTAAATGGCAGGTACAGTCATTGTAAGACTATGACAAAAAGTAAGAAAACAATGGAGCTATAGGATCATTATTGTTGGAAGAGACCTCAAAGATCACCAAGTCCAACCCTATACCCAATGCCACCATGCCCACTAAACCATGTCTTGAAGCACCACATCTAAACATTTTTTGAACACCTCCAGGGATGGTGAGTCCACCACCTCCCTGGGGAGCCTGTTCCAATACTTAATGACTCTTACAGTGAAGAAGTTCTTCCTATATCCAACCTGAACCTCCCCTGGCACAACTTGAGACTGTTATGTCTGTGTAAGATTCTTTTCTTTTCTGCGCTTGCTTTTTAGTAATGCCCTGTTCAAGAATGTGAACTATTAGTGGCCATATATAGTTTACAATTTAAATTTGTTCTGTTATCTGAGGACTGGACATGTAACAAAATAATTTTAAAAGTGCTGTGGGTCTGATCTAAATTGATGGGGTTTTGCCTTATATACAAGTCATAACTGCTATTCTAGCAGCACGTATATGTATGAACGTGACACTAAGGGAAAGAATTGCCATGTATCTTGTGTATGGAGGCCATGTCTTACAGTCGTATATCTGAATTCTCAGAAGGAGTCAAAAGATGTGGCTGATCTGGTCAGCCGTGACTTATGTGGGCTGAATAATAGTCAGGTTTTACAGCTGAGAGAAGTTTCCAATGCCTTCCAGTAGTATCTGTTCTTGAACCAGAACTGCTCAACAAATTTGTAAGCTGTCTCCACAAAGAAGTGAACAGTGATATGATAGTATTTGCTGATGATACAGAGTTTTTTGGTTTTGTTTGGTTTTTTTTTAATAAAAAATTAAAGATAGATTAGAAGAGCTACAGAAGAACAGATTGATATTGAATAAATGGGTGAGAAATTATTAGGCTAAGTTCAGTACCGATATTTGCAAATGAAAATGTGAGTGAGGAGACTGAGGATGGAGGTAACTCCAGCTATACAGCTATACAAAATTAGGAAAGGAATATAGGACTTTTGCAAGAAGTTTCGTACAAGATATCTTAATACTCAACACCAATTGAAACTAGAAAGATGAGAATGATTGGGAACAGAGAGCAAAACAGAACACATTATTATTCCATGATATATTGTAGTATTCCATTATTCTATAGCTCTCTTCCCACATTTTGAATACTGCATACCATTATTCAGGTTGGAAAAGGATGCTTTAGGTCACAAAATAGACTGGATACAAGCCCACATAATCATAAATGACAGGGAAAATGAGAGAAATAGTAAAAGTTCCATACTCACAGTTGAAGCAGCAGGGAAAACCTGACAAAATAACCAGGTAGAAGATTTAAATCAAGAGTTTGCCATGCTATTCTGTGAGCACTGACCTGGAAGGTCATTAAATTTTAAGAAATGAAACATACATCTCTTAGTACAGCAGTTGTACTTAAGACGGTTCTGCATTTCTTTTGTATGTTAGGGCAGACTTTTCCTTTGGAATAGGCACTCTGTAATAACAATAGATTTTTCATTTGAGCCTTCTAGAGGATACCATAGGACAAAGAAACAGTGATAGACTACTACACGTCTGATGGTGATATGCACTGGGAATTGATAGGCAAACTCTTGGTGTGTCCCACAGCTAAGTCTCATGGCATTTCTGGTTGGTTTTTTTCCTTGTAGTTACAATATGCTTACAGAACAATACCTTGAGGAATGTATCTCATAGCAGTGTCCTGTGTGTTCTTCTTTGTCTCTTCTGTTATTTTTCTTTCCAGTGTGCCAAGTACTTCTATACTCTTAGGGAGCTGACTTCATCTGGAGATTCTTCAGTTTTTAGACAAAGAGACCAAACTCTTTATCTGAGGTGCAATAGACTTATATTCCCCATCAGGCCTGAATTCATCCAAATCTTGTGCCTAATAGAGGCAGAGAAAAGCTGCAGTTCATTTCCTTATTTATGTAGTTTCCTGTTTCAACACCTCTTTAGGAGCTGCTACATTAAAAGGTAATTTGGTCTCTTTCTTCCTTATCTCTGAGTCTGAGGCCAAAGGGAAAATCTATTCAAGCAGAACAACCATCAACAGAACAATGGTTGAGTTTTTAAGAGCACATTCCAAATCCTGAAAAGTCCAACAAAATTTTGTATTTTATTAGTACTTTTCATCAAAATGAACTTTAAACTTTCTTTAGTCTGAAAGGAGTAGTACAGATTTACACCTACTGAGATTCTGCTCCTGTGTGTCCTATCTCTCCCCAAATATACCCCCCTTCATATCCTTAACTTGTCAGCAGGTAAGAATAGGAAGCATGGAAGAGATGCACGCTGTAGCTATTCATATGGTAGCTCCTACAGTTAATTAAAAGTCCCTACTTCTTTAATTTAGTACCTTTCAGCTACACTGAATTTAACTGAAGAAAGGTTTCAACCAGCAGGACAAAAAGGGGTGAATGTGTGGTAGCTCACACACAATCTCATTTGGCGTCTGTGCCATGAGTACATTTATAGACCCCATAACTGTGAAGATCTGTGATTTTATTTTTCAGTTGTTCCCTGTCCTGTTTCTTGCTTCTTTGCTGCAAGTACGGAGAAGGCCCAAAGCAAAAAAATACCCTGACCAGTCTGAGAACAAAATACACTGTAAGACCACAGTATGAACTTGTATAAATAGAAAAATCTTTTCGATCATAAAACAGTACTAGAATATCATAGGTCAAAAGATGACTCAGCTCAACTCTTCTGCAATGTGGACCTCAATGCTAATAAATTCTTTCACCTTTTATGTGGCTGTTATTGTACCTCTGTAACATCCAGTCTGCAGCAATACTGGAGTGAATAGTCTCCACACTTTCCTAGGTGAGCATGAACAGGTTTTCTTTGAGGGTCCTTGTACCATGAAGGTAATCAAATTCTCATTGTCAATGAGGTCCTGTAGCCTGTGAGCTGGGTTTTGCCAGGGAGCTGTGAGAAGTGGAACTAGTGACAGACATCAGTGCCTAAAAGCTGAACTCTGCAAGGAATAATGATACGTGTCCTGCAGGAGACCCAGTTGCTGTGGAAAGAGAGGGGTTGAGTGAGGTCTGGAAAGGGGCTGTTGCATGGAAGAAATCCTGGGTGGGGGCTTGTCAGCTCTGCTGAGGAGAGAGGTCCTCTTGCTCTCTCTTGCTGCTCTGGAGATAAGGCACTTCTGTCTGTTTGAATGTCCCCAGTGTGAAAAGCCTGGAAAATTTATTTCAGAGCATTAAATTGTCCCTATCCTTCTTAAAAACACAAACACCAGACGAGGGGCCCAGTGTCTACCTTTCTTATGTATTGTTGCTCACTGGTGAGGCGCTTTGGCTAGGAAGCAGGTGAGTCTGGTTCAATTTTTTTTTTGGCTTAAGATAGCTCTAACATGCACTTCCTACCCCTCCTTTGTCTGCTAAACACTACCCTTATTTTTCAGAAACTCACTCCACTCCTTCTTGTTCGTCATGCTTCATCAACTATGACAGCACATGAAGTCTAATAACTGTGGACTAGTGGGCAGTAGGAGAAGTTCCAGTCCCTGCTCCCAGAACTGCTTAGTTATTTTATGCTGAGTTTTTGTGAGATAAAATCTAGAAACTGTTCTGCACACAGGGCTCAGAACAGAGACAATAATTGCAGCTGAATCATTTTCACAGATACTACTTTAAGAAAAGGAATGATCATCTACCAAAGTTGCCGTCATTAACCTTTTCTGCTTTTGGGGATCAAGAGGGGAAGACAGAACAGCTGAATCACAGTGAAGAATAGTTTCTGAAGTGGTACTTCCACAGCCAAGTAAAATTACTTCTAGATATTGTTACAAGTTGGATTAAACCTCTCTGAAACTTATTATATGTTCCAGTAAGTCAGTAGACCCCTTCAAGAAACTGAAAATCAGAAACAGTGGTGCTGTACATAGCAAAACAAAACCAGATTTGCCTTGCGGTATATAATCTTAGGTAGCCATATTCAAAATATTGAACAACTACTTTACTGAGTTTCACATTTGCAAGTGGTGACATGATGAAATCAAGCAATCGGTTACTATTTATCATCTACTGTGTGCTATTTGTCTGGAAACTGCACGCTCCTGTCCCATGGTTGATGGAGTTTGATTTGGAGGTGTTCATTGGCCCCATGGAAGTGTACTAGTGGTCACATAAGGGCATTTTTCAGTTACATTTGCAGGAAGATTGCTAATCACTGCCTGAGGTGAGGAGGGGTATCTGCTCAAAGGTTGCTAAATTAGGTTAATCTTTTCAGAACTTGATTTTCTCTTCACAAACAAATTCCTTCAGAAGTCTCATCCAAAGCCTGAGCAGAAAGAGGGATTTTGTGTTGCATACCTGAAATTTCAAGTATCCAAAACGAGACACAACAGTATGAAAATAACTTCACCCTTGGTGGAAAAAAAAAGGTTGAAAAAAAACATTGATTTAAATCTGGTATATGACCATGGGCTTGCATGACTTTATATACCTATACAATATTTATCTGTTTTTCTATCTGGTATATAGACTATAATTTTGTTCCATTCAACCCTTGCAGGTAAGAGTTCAAAAGCAACAATTTTAGTCCTGGTTTATATTGCAGGCCTTGGGTATTACTGTAATCTCTCTCTACCTTCATTCTTAATCTTAAGTTTGTATGTCCTAGTTTTTGTTCTTGGTGTAGTGTTCAACTCTCTTGAAACAGCGATGCTGTCATATGATTTTCATTGCCTGCTATAGTGTGGTCAGCATAACTAGGTCCTTTAATTATTCATGGAATTAAATATTGTTGCACTCTGCTACATATAAAATATATTTAAAATACTGCTATATGTTTTGTTACATGGAAATTAAAAGATATGTAGGGTAGGAGCCATATTTTGCAAGTTCGGGTTCTGACCAAAACGCAGCTAATGGCTTAGTGATTGGATTTCCCTTCTGAACAGGTGTTTACCCTCAGAAATCAGGCAACATGAGTAAAGCTGCACACACATTTGACCTTAATTGTCAGAGGTAAGCCTTCCCCATGTTGACATGTGTAAGAACCTGAACCTGTCATTACTTTGAAACAAACATTTCTATTCTCTGAACTGTTCTTCTAACAAAAGCTCCAGCCCATTGATCCTCATTAATATATATTGCACATGAAAAAGTCAAGTCTAGCCCTGGCAACAGTATTTGCTTTCTAAGTCATCTGGCATGCCTTGCCAAATGTTATTTTTGGTAGAACTTTTTGACTACTTTGCTGTCAATGGTCTGATTTAGGGATGTGCTCATCCAGAACCATACATTGCTGTGCCTAACATGTCATTACATAAAAAGCAGTCAGCAAATCACTTGAGTTTTACATTAAATAGAGAAATTTCTCAGCTCTTTAGTTTTATTTAGTTTGGTATTGACCTGTATAGCAATTTGCTACCTTAGGAAAGCATCTGCAGTGTTTCTTAAGTGCAGTGCTGTCAACTGGGGACTGAATGCAAGAAGAGCTCTTCTGTCATCACCTGTACTGTACGCACCTTCCATCAGCCCTGGGGTCAGTACCTGGCAATTTAGGGGCGCAGCATGAGCAGAGCAGCGGCGCTTGGGAGGGAGCCACTCTGGGGGAGTTCAGGTTTTGCTCCAGGCTCTGTCCTTGAGCTCATTCTGGGGGGAGGAAACAAGTCCTGCTCTTCCCGTCTTCTCTTGATGTTGGACTTGAAGGAACTTTCTAAAGTGCAGAGAAGCCCCTATGGCAACCTGTATATCACATCCATTTGCTGCAGTCCCTGTTTTCCACATCACATTGCATTTTGATTCTGTG
The DNA here is from genome assembly GCF_000690535.1 of Cariama cristata. Taxonomy (NCBI): domain Eukaryota; kingdom Metazoa; phylum Chordata; class Aves; order Cariamiformes; family Cariamidae; genus Cariama; species Cariama cristata. The sequence continues at coordinate 106,756 of NW_009611269.1, forward strand.
CCTGAAACTTTTTGACATCTTGTCATGGCAGACTCGTTTTTGTGGGTTATTGGTTTTACACAGGAGATTTTTATACACGTGATCATTAAAAAAATAAACTATATGTTCAGTACTCTAAACTCTGTGTTTATTTTCTTGCTGGATTGAAACTGTGACTACAGTTTCCATATTCAGTTCTCACCATAAATATCAGTTATATCTTATACACTGTAGTTATGTGAAGAAAATGCAGATTTCTGATATCTAGGGTTGAATACAGAGGATAGGACACTGGGGTGGAGCTTGGCATTTTGACATATAGGGTAAAATTATCTCTCTTGATGTTTAAGTGTTTCTTCAGATCAGGAGCAGTGGGAATAGTTAAATGTTTTCTATATGTTTCACTGTCAGAAGCCCAGTGTAAAAAATAGCTCTTAAGGGACCTATTCTAGGCTCGTAAGGCTCCTATTCTATTATTCTCAGTGACGTGTTTGATCAGGTTGATGGTACCAGGCTAATTACAGATAGTTCACAGTTTTAGGATTCTTGTCTTTACACAAATAAACAAAAAAAATGCTAATTGAATAGTAAACGTTTTTTAATAAAATCTTAAATTATCAAAGCACGACAAGCAGGGGAAGGATTCCTCAGTGAATACAGTACTTCCAGGATGCATGCACTTCCAAGTGTGTATTTTTTTTTTCACCTGAAGCCAGCATAGCCGTTATTATATAATCATTAGGTATCATTATTTCCACTTACAGAAGAGATTTTAAATAAAAGGTTTAATTATTTAAGACAGACAATTTGATTTATCTTTTCAGAATGTCCATGAACTGCAGGTATATTGGGAAAACCTAAACAAGGCTTTCAGAGGAAGAATTTACTGTATGAACACTGAAGTATGCAATTCATAAAGGAAATTGTGCTTACCCTATGGCTAAACATTACAAATTATATCATCATAGTAATGTGAGTAATTTGAGATCTATGGTTATAGGAAAAGTTGTTACTGGAGAGACAGAGAAGGTAATAAACATAATAATATAACGTTATTGCAGCGACAGTCGTCTTGGTTTTTTAAATTAAACATTTTGGAGCCCAAGGACCTAAATGTCTGTGGTTCCATCATTTTCTGTAATAACGTTGATGTTTTAATCTCTGTTTTTTAATTGATGACTGCTCTGAACACCAGAGTGTTTCTGTGCCTTTTGCATAGCCATAACGGGCACATGCAAAAATCTTCTGCAGAGGGGACTTGTAGTGGCAAGTAAGTGGTGCATTTCAGTTTAATTAGCATTTGGCTGTGTCTTTGAAACTACAGGTTACTCTAGGCAAAGACTTGTCAGTGGTCCATAATGTACTACGTGAACAAATGATAAAATGTTATTTGAAGTCTGTATTTGAAGTAAGGACCTCAACCCAATGATCCCTGGGTGTGCTGGAGTTCCTTGGTGAACAAGTCTGTGCCTCTGCTCCTGTTCGTGGGGAAGCAGAGCTGCAGCAAAACTCTCATGTTCTGTCTCATGCTTAGGAAAAACCATTTCTGGAGAAATATTAGATCAACCTATGCAGCACTTGTGATGCTGACAATCAGTGAAGCACTGCTGTAAATAAATATTCAAATCTGAACATTTGCATAGGGAAGAACTTTTTAGAGGGTTTGACCTGGGTGCAGTTCCCCTCCCATTGAAATCAGTTTATATATATATATATATCGGATATAAAATCATACTTTCAGTGAATGCGAACTGAAATCATTACTAAGCATTTTTGAAAATTTCGTGTCACATCCTTCCTCTAATTTCCATGTGCCTTGTTGTCTGTTATCTGTCCCAGCAGGTAAAACCATGGAACTGAGATCTCTTCCTGAGGAGTGAGTAAGCTGATCTCTGTGTGTGTATGCAGGACAAACCAGAGCTCCTTTCTCAGGCAAAGCTGACACTGTGACAGTAGTGTCACAGTTTTGACCTGGAGACTATGGATTTGCCCCTTTGATACAATTGCGAACTTTATTTCTATTTTTTGCCCAGTTTGCAACAGAAACATTCTCAATTTTAAAAACAAGATGAGGGAAGTAAAGCTGTCATTTGGATTTTCAGGAAAAGAAACTGTAAAGTTAGCTAATGTGGATTTTTGAAATTATGTGTCCTAAGGACAGGTCTTACTGTGAATTAAATCTTTTAACCTGGAAACAGTAAAGTAGATGACAGCATTATGGGGTGATGACAGTTTAGTTCAGTTGCAAATTTCCTTCACCTTGCTGAATGCCACTGCTGTAATTTCACTGACTTCAGGAAATCTTCTAGGTTTATATCAATATCACGATATGAGGAGAGGCAGATTCCTTTGATATTGTATAATACTCATGAAAAATTTTGCTTGGCTGGAGTTTACCTGACTGTGATCTTTGAGGCCAGGACTGTGGACTCTGACAGATGGATCCAGGCCACAGATCTGCAGCAGATGTCTAAACAGAAAGACCACTGTGCAGACCAGATGTCCTGGCAACCGCAGAAATGCTGGAAATGTGGAATTGATTTGGGAGACCTGAGTCACCTTTCTTTACATTTGAAGCAAAAATGAAAAGAAGAAAATAATATAAGAGCCATCATGATGGCAACAGGTTTGATCCTGACCCCATGGGAACCAAGGGAAGTGCTACTGCTGGCTTTCTTTTTGAAGAAACAAGTGGGTACTGAGTATCGTAACCATCCAAACTGAGATGTCTGTCCTCCACTGGGACATTGTGGTACATTATTATTCAGCAGCAAATCATGCAGCAGCAGGTCCTGGGAAAGTTTTGCTTCATTTCTTCTTTTTTTTTTTTTTTTTTTTCTTTTTCTTTTCTTTTACTTTTTTTATTTTTTTAATGTGAACATTGTCACGGATCTCAACTTTGTTCTTGCAGTCTTCATGTGTCATGTTAATATTAGATTACTGTGGCATACTTGAAAAGAGATGTCCTTCAGGTGTGTTGCAAAGACTGTATATTCGCCTAGACATTTGACAGTCTGAGGAACAGGGAGGAGAGTGAGAAGTCACAATAATAGTTGTAACTGTAGTACAGTTTTCAAAATAATATTTTTTCAAAGCAATTTTCATGACTTCAGAACACCTATCCTACTACGCTCCATGACACAAGTGCCTAAATACCTCTGAAAAGAGCATTGACTTAGGTTAAGAAAAAGACTTAGGTACCTAAAATCAGCAGTGTGACCCAGAAAACTCCTGTTTAATGTCTAAGTGTCTGTAGGACTAAGGTTGCCAAGATGTAAAGCGCTCTGCTCTTTCGCATGGTCAGATCTGCATCCATTTTGACAGAGCTGAATCTTCCAGCATGTCTC